>NC_051140.1:14638121-14663587 GCF_014839805.1 Manduca sexta
ATTCGTAGTATTCATTCAGACAATAATTATATTATTTGTAAACTAAAAAGACACAAAAGCTATATTTTGCACACTACACACTTGCTGCACACTAGAAAGATCACTACCCAATATCACGTATGAACATTTTTAAATTATCACAAATCACTCACTTTGCTGAACATTTTGTTTGATGGTTGGTTATTCTCAAGATAACTAGTTGTTGTTTGATATCAGCTGTTACCATTTGTACGTTTTATACCATTTAATAACAAGTGGGGCTGACCGCAGTCCACATGCGGACCTCGACAACGACAATGACAATTCGGAGGTCGAGTTCAAAATCGATTAAAAAATGTAATACGTGTCATGGTACGCAGTTTATTGCTTCTAGTCATGCCGTGCCGTCGGAATGGCTGCACAAAAACTAAAAGGTTGCGCACGTGAACAGTTTTTATGAATGGAGAGATGAGTATCACGTATACCTATAGGTAGTTGTAACATTATGAATAACTTGGCGTTGTTCCACTTTTGTTAACTTGAGATGATCGTTAGGTATGTCGTTTATCTTATACTGAAGGGTTTAGGGTCAAGCTACGAAAACAGGGTAAGCGATGAGCGGCGCGGCCAGCGGCACGGCCCGCCGGCTTTACGCACAGGGTCTATTAGCCGAAATGCCTTTCTACTATCGTTAACACAAATACTGCCGTGCTGAGCGCAAAAGCGGTATGTCAGGTAAACCTTATTTCGAGATAATCGAAGTTTTATAAATATAGTTTTGTATGTAAAACTGAGACAGAAATCCTCTTTTAAGGTATTTTTAACAAGTTCTAAACAAAATACCGTTATTTAGGTAAGCTCATTGAATGGACATTTCTTTAAGCTATCTGAAGACATAAAAATCAAGATTTAGATTTTTTTTGAGGTACCGCTTTCGAGCCCAGCACGGCAATAGGAAACAGAACAAAATATGAGAATGATATATTCTATTGCTAAGTCAACCGCTAGGATACGTCATTCTAATACATGACGTTAGTGTTAAAGATTGTAGTAAGGCATTTTGGCTACAGCCCCTGCTCTATATGAGGCATCCTTCTTATTGCCCCATATATCCGTCTCCCTTACTCGTTGCTGCTAAAACAAAACCGCTCGCTGTGCCGCTCGGCCGGCGACTTCGTGGCTTGATCCTAGATTCTAGTTATGTAATCGGTGGAACCAAATAATTATTTACTGGTGTTTTATCTAAATTACGTATGGAAAGACAAGTTGTGATTATAACAAGAATAATTCCAAACATTTACTTCATGGAACATTTAATATCATTCTGCGTATGAAAAAGCTACCTTAAAGCGCTATCCCTAGCAAAAAGGTGCGCTAACCGTAGTTATAGAAATTATTCTATAAAAGTAATCTAATCCAAATTTATATAACATACAAAAAAAAGTTATATTTCTACACTATATTGTTTTTATTTTGGCGGTTTCAAATCTTTTATGATGTGAATATTTTTTCATTAATTTTATAATGAAAATATTTCTAAGATATTTTACTACATCTTTTAAGGCAAACATAATTTTAATTTATAACCAAAGCGATATACGATTCAATAAAGATAATTTGGTACCTACTAATTTTCAAAAAATTAAAATTATTTTTATAGAAATTATTCGTAAATCTTTGCATATACACGCTCGTTACTCGTGCGCCGTAAATGTAAAGAATGAATGCTCGAAGGTCGTTTGTTCGAGGGAGGGCCTTAACAATACAGAGTATGTTTGTGGTTATGTGCGCGTGATATTTCGTAACCAAAATTAAAGTCTCGAAGAATTAAAGTCCAAATTAACCCTAAATAAATAAATATTACCAGAATTATATTTATTTATTTAGGTTTAAAAGACTTCTTTTAAACCTTTTGTATACCATGTTGGTCGTAGGGTATTTTGTTGGTGGTTGGATATATTTTAGGTCTGCCTGGATAGCGATCACCGTACACAAGGTGTTAATACCCGCCATAGTGGCCCAGGTAAGTATGTCGCGTTCCGGGATCAGCCTATGTGTATCCAGTTTCAACAGGCCGGCATAATTGTGTCGACTGGCGAGGGGTAATCATCTCTCGTCAGGCAACATTCTATTGGACCCCACTCCACTTACCATCAGGTGCAGTGGCGTCACTTTGTGTGCTCGTATAAAAAAGAAATACCAAATTTGTTTTGAACCTGGTGAGCAGCTAAATGCGATTATCTCTGACAAACATTCCGGATATTCCTCACAAAATATTATATACTAATAAATATAAATATTATACACTTATAAATATATTATACTAATACAGCTAGTATGTAATAGGTTGCGTTCATTCATTGAGTACAGTGACTACGTAGAACGTAGTATATTGATTTCATTCATGAAGTCTTTGAATTATTAGGATTTAACACTCGCCTACATACGTATTAACCGCTTAGTTCACGTATGCTGGGACTGGTATATTATGTACTATGACGAAGAAGAAATTAGGTACTACTAGTTTCTCTGTTCATATAAACTTAGTTTTACCATTTATCTAGTTATTTATACCGACCGTTGTAGTACATGGCGACTATCTTAATATTGATAATAATGATCTCTTTATGGTGGTAGGTCTCTCATATTTGAGAGTCCGCCTGGGTAGGTACCACTGTAATATCTATTTCTGCCGCCAAGCAGCAGTGTGTAGTCACTGTTATGTTCCAGTTTGAAGGACATTGCAGCCAGTGTAACTACTGGACATACTGAGACTTAACATCTCATGTCTCAGAGACGGCGAGCGCAGTGGAATACCAAAAAACAATAGTGTTTAAACTCCCAAGGTGTTGGATGGTGTTTCTACTGTTTATGGGCGGTCGTATCACTTACTTTCAGGCGAACGGCAAGCTAGTCTCGTTATACAAAGCAATAAAAAAAAGAACAAAAATATAATGGGGTATCCCCTTTATATGGGTTTAAAAGTATTTAGGTGTAGTCAATATGAAAATAAACTCGAAATATGGTCGCAGTTATGGAAGTTTTGGTGGTAGTATATTTGTATTTATCCAGATGGCGAGCAGCTTCACACGGTGTAAAACCCGTCGTAGTATTCTACGTATGTGTGTCGCGTTCCGCGATCAGCCTATGTAGATAGGCTAGGAAACAAATACGCCAATATAATTCTGTCAATTGGCAAGCGATAATTATTTCTCGGCACTCGACACATCATCAGAACCCTATTTCGCTTACCATTTGCCCCATTCCGCTTACCATCAGATAAAATGGCGTCAGTTTGTCGTGTCGATATAAAGAAATAAGTAGGTCACGAAAGCGAAGACCTAATTCTTTAACACCGCCAGTATTTCATTTATAATTCTTGTGGATTTTGGTGATTGGATCTTGCGGATAGTATAAGTTCTTAAGTACAAGGTGTTTATGATCATATGTTTTAGATCCCAGAAAATATGTGCGTGGTTAGTATTTTATTCTAAATGACAATGGCCGGGCGCAGCCGTAAACAAGACATAGTTTTAGTATTTCTAGCCCTGTGTGCAATTTGCTACAGTTTGTCCCTCGCATTAAATACTGTGAAATGCGTTGTTACTACTTTAGATTTGCAGCTAGTAGTCAACCGGTTGTTTGGCAAGTGCGGCCGCACCCTTAGTACATTTCACACAAACTCTTGGCTATCTTTACAGGGAAACTCTTTACAAGTTGTGACTGTAACCTTGTATAATTCCTATTAATTGTGCTGACTACTACGTAGAAGTTGGTGATTTTACAGATTTAAACGCTATAGCGGGATGAATTTTTGCAAACTGTATGCAGGGAGTTTTTTTTTTATTAAGTCATTGTATAAAATCTAATATGTACCATATAGATCGATTACGCGTAGTTTAATTTACTTTTAATATCAGCATGTGTGAGATATTCTCAAGTTTAATAACGAGTATGCTTTACACAATTTGTGTATGTGCACACAAAGTTACGATTCCATAATATTATGAGGCAAGAAATGGAAAAATTGTAAATTCATTTGAATTCTTTATTCATAGTATGACACACTCACATATTTACAAAACATACATAAACCAGTCAGGCAAACATTTGTGGTACATAAATTAACTAAATAATTCAGTAGTTGTTGTTTAGTAATGATGGTAGCCATGGGCGGAGGCAGCGTGCACGATCGGGAGCGCGTGTACAGCGGGGGCGGCATGGACAACAGGGGCGACGTGCACAGCGGGGGCGGGGTGTACAGCGGGAGCGGAGTTGTGTACGACGGCGTTGAAACCGTTGTGGGCATCAGCGGAGTAGTCGACCTTGCGCACGGAGCCGTCGGGCTGCACCAGGGAGTAGGAGCCGTGCACGGCGTCTCCGTCGCGGCTCTCGTGCTGGGACTTGTGATCGCCGGTGTGGGGTCGGCCACGGAGTAGGCGAAGTCGTATTTAGGGTGAGCCTTGAAAGAGAAAATGATTGGTTAATTTATCGCTACAATGTAGACACTATACCTATTTTACCACCCCAATTCATGGATTATATTATGTAATCTTTTATGAAATAAAATATTATATATATAAGTTTTTGTTAATGTAATAATGTAACTTACGTCGTAGTGGGCGACAGGGGCAGCGTAGTGGGCAGCGGGGGCGGCGTAGTGGGCAACGGAGCGGCGTAGTGGGCGACAGGGGCGGCGGCGTAGTGCGCTACAGGAGCGGCGTAGTGTGCGGCGGGAGCACCGTGTACAACGGCCTCATCGTGGCGGACGATGCTTTGGGAAGAGACGGCGTGTCCGTGGCCTAAGAGACTATGCGTTGGCCGCGGCCAGGAGGGCGCTGATGGCTACGATCTGGAATCAAATAAGTAGTAATCGTGAAAGAATTGTGTAAAAATCTATCCATTAAAATTAATTGGCTTCAGTAGGCTTGACTTTAAATATCACAGTAAAAATTTTTATTTCCTAGTTTTTGCAGAATTAAACTTTAAAATAAACTGTTCTTTCATTCAGAGTAAATAATTATTATTTAAATTATTTTTTGTTGGTAATGTCTAGTGACTCACTTTGCTGAACATGTTTAGTTGTTGAACGTACAAATGTAGATTGATGTCAATTGTCCGGCTGTATGGTTTTATAGATCGTGGTCGCCGCGAGTTCTGGCGGTGGGGCGAAGAAATGTATGCAAGCCCACGGACAAACACCTTGACTCTAACTTTGATATGCAACCAAGGAACCGGAATCGATACAAATATGCGTGACATAGGCATTCACTAATTTGTGAGTCCGGATAAGTTTTAATTGACCGTTTAGAGATATTATAATTATTTGAATTTTGAGAGCTGTATGTTTGTAACGAACAATTAAACGTACGTAATATACTATTTTTTTTTTTTGCTTTTATCCTTTTTTTGTTTATTTAGGTAACTCTTTTCTTTGATTACGATTGAAAATTACGTACTTACAACAAAATTATTCAATTGTAAAATAAATAAAATATAATAGGATGTTGTTACTGTCCAAGTATATCGTGTTACAAAAAATAATTATTTTTTTTGTTAACATACAATTGGTGTCTCGATTCGAGGTGATTTTAACAATGAACCCTCTAGCACCAAAAAGTTAGTTTTTGCGTTGATTGTATCCTTAAACGATTGACTACAAAAATGCATTGTGCGCTGATCTTTTCACCAGGCGCAATGAGGACACACATTTTATATTATTTGTGTGACTGATTGAAAATAGTAAAGCTGAAAACAATAAAAAAAAATAGGTATCTGTTTCAGTCGGTCAAGGATCAGCCTGTACGAAATATGTTTTGATTATCGAGGTAATAACTCGCATGAGTCGATATTTTATTTCACCACTCCTTTTATCAGGTGGAATGAAATCACTTAGCTGAAAAACACGCCGAAACATCTTCACAAATTTTCTTCTCAGTGAAAAGTAGGTCGTTGACTACGACTACGACTGTTGTGAAACTTTTTCTGATATTCTAGATTCTTTATATTCACTATATAAAAAACTTGTATCATAGTTTGGTGTTAGAAATATACTGTATGTACCTCTTAGGAGTAGCTATATAATTTTATTATAGATTCCAGCACGAAGCATACAACAATTTTATTTAGTTTAATTTAAATTATTTTTTTTCGGTTGATTAAATAGCTTTTTTTCATAGAGTATATCAATCAAAGCGGAAGTGATTCACTTGTTGTTTAAACGTTATTTTACCGCAGAAAAGAGCAGCTTGGTTTAGGAATGACTATTTAAACCTATCTTTGCTTTTGTGTTTTATTAGAGGTAGTACCTGGGTCGTTGTAGTTTATTCGTGCACTTAACAATAAATATATCTACAGAGCCTGTCGCTCACTTCAAAAAGATGTCCCGGAATAGGCTGGTAGGATTCTTGAGCAAGGACTATCCGATAACTATCAAAATATTTAACATATAACATTTTTACATTCGTCCTACTGCCTGACTTTTAAAAATAATAATATCAGCCCTGTATTATATACTTGCCCACTGCTGAGCACGGGCCTCCTCTACTACTGAGAGGGATTAAGCCTTAGTCCACCACGCTGGCCTAGTGCGGATTGGTAGACTTCACACACCTTTGAAATTCCTATAGAGAACTTCTCAGATGTGCAGGTTTCCTCACGATGTATTCCTTCACCGTTAAAGCGAACGATAAATTCACAAAGAATACACACATGATTTTAGAAAAGTCAGAGGTGTGTGCCCTTGGGATTTGAACCTGCGGACATTCGTCTTGGCAGTCCGTTCCACATTCAACTAGGCTATCGCCGTTAACTTTTAACTCTACAGATATTCCGCAAATCATATTAAATTCTAGGTTTTGGTCGCGGCCTCAGCCACGCGATAAGCCTACGATACAAACCCCTATATCACTGTAGCGATTTGTACCGCTATTTTATGACGCTAGCGCCATCTATCAACTGAAACAATCAGATTTAAAATTTAAATATTTCCTACAGGAGTAAATTGTCTAGTTATAATGTAGCCTATATGTAATTATAGGACTCTGTTTATCCTTACCAAATTCTATCGAAATCTGTTTAGGAATTACTGTGTCCACCACCAACACCTAATATCCAATGTTTTTTATTAGTAAAATAAGATAACACATGATTAATCCTATTTTTGTATGGCATGTAAACAATTTCCGGTTGGGGGTTTGAGGAAACAAACTATGTAAAGACAAAAAGTTTGACTGTGTGTCAAGGCCTCCTTTCTTAGATTCGGATTGAGATATCAAATCGAAATTAATATCGGACAATAAGGTCATTGGCATCAATTACATATTACTTTTAAAAATATAGGTCCTAGTGCAATATAATTGACATGTTAGAATACGTTTCAAAGCATAACATAACAATACGTACAAGTAATAATCGTTAGTCATCGAAAGATATTGTTGTTTTTCGTGGCCTTAAATCTGCTTTAATGTACTTCTTCAATCTTGGATCAAAATGTGTTCTTATAGTTGCGTAACTCATTCAAAAGTAACTTAATAAATAAAAATGTAAATATTTATTTATTATTAGTGGGCCGGGCAGATGTTTGTCCTGACACAGATCGCATTTTATGTAAACTTCCTTTCATCCAATAAATCGCTACAAAAATGCCCCCTATCGACTCAAAATTAATTATCCGATGATTCAAGCTAAAATTAAATTCTTATTAAAAAAATATTGAAATTGATTAGGTGATTTTGGACATTAGCGTGTTTAATATGTCTATGCAAAAATATCGTCTAGTTTGCCAACTTTTCACGTCTTTTCCTATTGATTTTTCAAAATCATTCTTTGATATGAACCTTGTCCAGGTAATTAGGAACGCAACAAGGAATTAGTTAAGTCAGTAGAGCCGTTATCAAGTGATGCTTTTGTATACACGTGGCAAGTTATTTTTATTTATAAAAATAATTAATGTACTTTCCTATTGTTCGTTCAATGAACTTTTATTTTGGGAGTGCTCGTATTTGATACATAATAATTACATAATAAAGGAAGTAGGAAGAGACATAGGTACATAAACACAACGTGAAGAATAAGTTACAAGGGCATCAAACGTGATGTGGAAGGAGACAAATATGAATTAATCTATTTAAAATACACTCACACACACATACACACCTTTATTCCCCAAAAGGGTAAGCACGGTGTAACTTGTGCACCCACAATACGCCGTGTGTTTGTCGCCCTATGATGTCATATTTAAATGTTGTTACAAATTAGAGAATTTTATTCGAATCGATTCATCTATGAACTACACTATGGCAACTTCTTTGATGCATTGGTGGATATCCATTTCTTTTAACCAAATATTTTATTATGTAAAAAAAATATTGTAGTATTTTTGTTCAATGGTTTATTCAGTTTTCATACAATATGCATGGCAATAAAATTAAGTAAACATTTTATCACGAGTATTTGGCGATGGCAGATTGACTAGTTATAATTGTTTAGTAATGATGGTATCCATGAGCAGGGGCAGCAGGGTGCACGGCCGGGGCGGAGTTGTGCACGACGGCGTTGAAACCATTGTGGGCATCAGCGGAGTAGTCGACCTTGCGCACGGAGCCGTCGGGCTGCACCAGGGAGTAGGAGCCGTGCACGGCGTCTCCGTCGCGGCTCTCGTGCTGGGACTTGTGGTCGCCGGTGTGGGGGTCGGCCACGGAGTAAGAGAAGTCGTATTTGGGATGAGCCTGGCATAATAATAGAAAAAAATATCATAAATAAATTCGGGACTGATTCCCTATAAAGATTCTGCAGTGTTTAAGTTATACAAGTATACTTTTTTTTTTATTGTATAATATTTCATTCGACTTACGTATTCATCGTGGCCATTGTAGTAAGCAGCAGGAGCGGCGTAATGTGCTACGGGTGCGGCGTAGTGAGCTACGGGTACGGCGTAGTGGGCGACGGGAGCGGCGTAGTGCGCTACAGGGGCGGCGTGTACAACGGTCTCATCATGGCGGACGATGCTTTGGGAAGAGACAGCATGTCCGTGGCCTAAGAGTCCAGCGTTGGCCGCGGCCAGGATGGCGCTGATAGCTACAACCTGAAAATGATATCACTCGTTGTTAGAGATAAATAATTATGATTGGTCAAGTAATAAGTTCGTACTTATGTGGTTAATTTGGTATGAAAAGTAATTTTTAAGACTAATGTTGGAAAATAAGAAAAACATATATAATAATCCTATAACTTACTTTGGTAAACATTTTGGAATTCTAGTTCTACAGTCAAATGCAGATTGATGTCAAACGTCTAGGTGTATAGTTTTATAGAACGTGGTTGGCACATATTAATCGCGGTGGGGCAAAGAAATGTTTGCAAGCACCTTGACTCTAACTTTGACATGCACTCAAGGCACTGGACTTGATACAAATATGCGTGACGTAGGCGTTCGCAAATTCGATAAATACAATTGAAAGGATTTAATTATTTGCTGACGTGAGAATGTAACATTGGTTATTGATATCTTACTAGTGTCGTTTTACATTGAACCCTGTTTTGTAATTTTATTGAAATTATTGGTTTATTTTAGCTGAATATTATTTTAGATACAAAGTAAGTTACCATTAATTCTCTTCTATTAATTTAGTTTGCGACTTTAGTCATTATTTTGTAGTCCATTTAAAGTTGAAAAATAGTTGTGTATAATGATTTCTTATGTTTACGCGAATATTAGACATTGAAATTAAACTAATTTTCGGATTGTATCGCGGTATTAGTGTTTTATTTTCTCCCGACGTTTCGAAGACTTTGCAGCCTTCCAAAGGGAAGATGGTTGGAAGCTTGCATAAGCCTGGGATCCAGTTCTACATTTAATTAAATTGGAACCCAAAAGACCGGCTGCCAGACTTCAAGACACTGTGAGCTCATTCTGCGTAGATCGGACCACCAACAGCTAAAAATTTTAAAAAGTTGTATGATTGTAAAATGTAGGTAGATATTGTAACTTTGACTTTACGGATGAATAACACCTCAGTCCCCCCCGTGACCATGAAGGCTGCAAAGTCTTCGAAACGTCGGGAGAAAATAAAACACTAATACCGCGATAGAATCCGAAAATTAGTTTAATTTCAATAGTTGTGTAGATATATCATTAATAATATAATATATCATTTGTAAATAAGGTATATTATGATATGGGCATTCAAAAGCGTTGGCCGACGGAATAATACTAATCTCTGTATTACATTGTCTCACTGCTGGGCAAGTGTCGCCTCTACTACTGAGAGGATTTATGTTAAGTTAGATGAGGTTAGTTGAGAACTTCTTAGATATGCAGGTTTGCTCATAACGTTTTTACTGTTAAAGCGAGCGATAATTTGCAAAGAATACACACATAACTTTGAAAGAGTCAGAGGTGCGTGTCCTTGGGTTTTGAACCTATGCACATTCGTCTCGGCAGTCCGTTCCACTCCCAACCAGGCTATCGCCGTTGTAATGACAAACACTAATCCTTTGCTCATGCCGTAAAGGTAGCATGAAATATAATAGTCATAATATAATTCCTTGGTTTGTACTATCCTGTAAAATTTGTCCTTTAAATTAAATCATACATTATTAAAATCAAGATTTATTAGCTAATTACTTATTATCTAGTTATAATATTACACTATCTATACTTATATTATAAATGCCAAAGTAAATCTGTATCACGTTGAACCACTGAACGAATTCATTGAAATTTGTTAGGGTGAACCATAAAAAGGACTTAGGCTACTCTACTTTTTATCCCAGATAAAAATACAGGGGCTGTTATCCCGGTAAAAGTTTATCACACGGGCGGTGCCGCGAGTAAAAGCTAGTAGACTATATTAGTGTCATAAACCTCAGCGTACCGCTTAGAAGTTAATATGCCTCCGAAAAGTGCCGATATATTTTTTCAAGTATTTTTCTTCATAGGATAATCCAATGTTCTTTCGCGAAGACTATGACTAGACTTTAATCTCTTTAGACGGTACATGAGTATTTCTCCGAATAAATAAAGGGGTCGTTGTATACAGGCCCCCAGGTGCGGGTGTTTTGACTTAATTTTACGATCATAATGTCCTAACCAGTTCTCTTATTAAGCCTAGTTAACGAAATGAAAAAGAATTTGCAGAGTTAATATTTTCTAAAATATTAAATCTTTTATAACGACGTATGCAAACGTTATATTTTGTAATATCTTCGCGGCAATTTATATGTGTTATGTATAATTTTAAAATTCGTTTTAAAGTTTAAGTGTTAAACCTAATATGCGTTGTTTCATCACTCTAAGAATGAAAAGGGCTCAATATCTTTGTTTTGGTAACAATATTCCCATAAAACTTTGCAGTATTAATTAACATAGTGGTCATTAAAAAATAACTGATTTTGCGTTTACAATTACACAGAGCCCACGTATGTGCCTAGACATTTTAAAATAATAATAGGCTCGTTTTTTAACGTAGGCATGACCGAGTAGTCTAACAGCAGCTAATGGCTGAATGGCGTTAAAAAAGATCAAGCGACAAAAACGGATGATACTTCGACATTCAAAATAGCTATGCTGATGTGTTCGTTGTAGTTTCATTATTGATTGCTCTATACGTGTTATCAGTTAAATGAAAGATAATGTTATAACGAGTAAATTTGTTGCATTTAAAATACTTATGAGTACCGGATGAGTTTTGTATTAAGAAAGCTTTGTTCAGGTCACTTTTTTCATTTATTTTTCATTGGGCGACCATAATAATGTACGATTTATGTATAGTAAATAATGATTTTACAAGGCTTATTTCATCGTAGCTATATTTTATTACTTTTTAAACTAGTACATAATGTCAATTGTACAAAAATATTTGGTGATAACAATTTGAATATTTAATTTATTGCCATTACTTAGTAATGATGATAGGCATGAGCGGGAGCAGCGTGGACAACGGGGGCGGCGTGGACAACGGGGGCGGCGTGTACAACGGGGATGGCGTGCACGGCGGGAGAAACGTGTACAGCGGGGGCGGGGTGTGCGGCCGGGGCGGAGTTGTGTACGACAGCGTTGAATCCGTTGTGGGCATCAGCGGAGTAATCGACTTTGCGCACGGAGCCGTCGGGCTGCACCAGGGAGTAGGAGCCGTGCACGGCGTCTCCGTCGCGGCTCTCGTGCTGGGACTTGTGGTCGCCGGTGTGGGGGTCAGCCACGGAGTAGGAGAAGTCGTATTTAGGGTGTGCCTGAAATAGGAAGAATAAAGTTTATTGTAAATAAGCATAGTTCACTACCTCTATATATACCATACATGGTAAAATATTCATAAAAAATGTAAAAAGATAGGTGTTCACATAATCAAATTCAATACAATGTTACTTACGTATTCATCATGACCATCGTAGTGGGCTGCAGGGGCAGCGTAGTGGGCGACGGGGGCAGCGTAGTGGGCGACAGGGGCGGCGTAGTGGGCAACGGGAGCGGCGTAGTGGGCAACGGGAGCGGCGTAATGCGCTACAGGAGCGGCGTGTACCACGGCCTCATCGTGGCGGACGATGCTTTGGGAAGAGACGGCTTGTCCATGGCCTAAGAGCCCAGCGTTGGCAGCAGCCAGGAGAGCGCCGATAGCTACGATCTGGAAAACGAATAATCATACAAATTTATTGATGTTTGAAATGTTTTAATTGTTATTTTGTACAATATCAGTTTTTGCTTTAACTTTTCAATTAACTCACTTTGCTGAACATTTTTGATTGTGCTTTGGAACGGTTGGGTGTAGATTGATGTCAATTGTCCGGGTGTATGTTTTTATAGATTGTGTCGCACTCACTGGTGGGGCGAAAAATATGTGTAAGCGCCTTGACTGTAACTTTGACAAGCGCCCAAGGCATCGGGTCGATATTTAAATATTCGTGACGTGCATTCATTAATTTGTCTTATATAGATACAATGTATATTTTAATTATTTCTTAATTTGCTTATTTAATTAGTAATAGATGTAGCCTTGAATTTTTTTAATTCAATTATGCAAACATTTTTGTTGATTTGAATACAATTGTATGATGGGTACTACAGCATACGGGTATACAAAGTAATTGGGTGCAGAGTTATTGATATCATAGTTGGGGGTTGTAAAATGTTTGTTACTTTAATATCAAAAGTCAGTGCATAGTTAAAATAAAGCATTATATATTATATTCATGTATATTTATCTAGCCCAGCTAGCAATTTTAACTAGTCACTGACTGCAGAATTGGTAACCAGTATATAAATAATGTTTAATTTTTTTGATTTTTAGTGGTTTTTGAAGGCGGTTATATTTTTTATTAAAAAGTTTTTATTTTTTGTATTAGTAAGAAATAATACTGTTTCGATGTCGTAGTCATGTTGCGGACGCGGTACTACTATCGCGCTGCGGTGTTACCTGTGTCTACCCCAGAAAAGGCGAAAAGGTGTTATGCTATATTACAGGATGTATGTAAGAAGTAGACTCAAACAAACCCAACGCAATTTAAAAAGTCGATGGAAAACAAATTATGCAATTTCGTTTAGTAGGACGACATACTTATTGAAATAAAACTATTTTTCGGATTTTATCGCGGTATTTTGTAATATAATTTTCATATTATATTTTACTATATTATAATCTAACATTTGCGTAAACTTAAGAAATCATTAGACATACTTATTACTGATATTTATGTTTAAAATCCAAACTACTGAACCGATAAAAAAAAAATCCAAATCGGTTAATAAAACTTATGCATTCAAATATAATATGTGCAGACTAATAACTATGGCAGTATCTATCATTAGTTTATCGATCTTATTAATATTAAATTAAGTACAGTGTGACGGATTTGGATTTTTGACAATCAAGGCGAGTGCAAACACTTTACCAGTGCACAAAGCACCATAATAAGTATTATCTTACGACATTCTCATTGTAGGAATTGGCTTATAGGATGAAAGCGTTTATGTATTTGGGATGTTTTTTTAAAACGCGTTGTATGTTGATTATTGGTGAGAGTATTTAGATGGAATTCATTAAAACTAATGATTGATGTTAATTTTCTAAAGTTACAAGAAATGCTGGAATTCATTTTATAAGATTTTATTTTAATAATACCTATGAATAATAAAAAGTGAGGTAGTATAACATTGCTTATGCAAATAAAGTAAAAGGTCCTACGACGTTCTTATATTATTTGTTACAATATAGATACACAAAAATCGATCGGTTAATATAGAATTCCTATTATTCGAGTAACTTTTAAATATATAAAAAAAATATTTTCTCTTCTATTGTTTTAATGATTGTTTATTATCTGCAATGTGTTATACAAAATAAAGCTATTAATCAACGAAGCCTTTAAAAAATGTTATACAACTATTTAGAAACACACAAGACAAAAAACAATTGCTTAAATGCAGATTTTTCAAGTAAAATATAATAAGGTGAAGAAATGGTGTGCAGTAAATAGTTATTTTTTTAACTTAACTGTTTTTTTAATTAAATAATAATTAATAAACAAAATTCTTGGTTTTGTAAAAGTAAGGAAAACTAACATTTTGGCCTTCCCGGTATAAAAATGAAATTTTTGGTGTAATGGCTGATTTTTAAAAAAATATTTGGAACATTTCGTATTTAATAGCATTCCAATGCTGCTTAGGTTGGCTGTATTTGTCTGCTTTTTAGCCGACTTCAAAAAGAGAGAAGGTTCTTAATTTGGCGTGTTCTTTTATGTTTGTTACCTTAGATCTCGGACATTTATTAATCAATTAGGAAAAGTCATTTTTTTTATTTGAAAAAATATACTTACAGATTGGTCCCACAGTTTTTTTTTTGAAAATAGGTTCAGTAGTTTGGTTTTAAAACTAAAATAACCGGAATAAGTATATCTGCCAAGTAGATGAAATTGAGAATTTTGCTTTCCCGTGACTTTTAGTTGTGTTTTGCGTAGGGTTTGGTTGAGTCTACTTCTTATAATAATAATACTAGTCCTGTATTATCTACGGGTACACTGCGATAGGACAAGTCTCCTTTGTTACTGAGAATGTTTAGGTCGTAATCTACAACAATGGCCTAGAGCGGGTTGGCAGACTTCATATACTTTCGAAATTGTTATGGAGTATTTCTTAGGTATGCAGGTTTCATCACCATATTTTCCTTTACAGTTAAACAAAGCGAAAATTTACAAATAATACTCATATAACTTTAGAAAATTCAGTGGTGTGTGCCTTGGGTTTTGAACCTGCGGACATTCG
Organism: Manduca sexta; assembly: GCF_014839805.1. Lineage (NCBI taxonomy): Eukaryota > Metazoa > Arthropoda > Insecta > Lepidoptera > Sphingidae > Manduca > Manduca sexta. The sequence goes on from NC_051140.1 coordinate 14,653,354, forward strand.
GCATCTCGGCAGTCCGTTCCGTTACGCCATCGAGACAATATATTTCTTACTAACATAAAAAAGCAAAAAAAAAACATTTTAACAAAAAATTTCGGAGTCGGTGACAATTCTGTCGGGTATTTATGAGGTTAGTTTAAAATGAGATCTGTTTAAAATATACATTTCATTTTTTGATAGTAAATTATGTGTTGTTAAATATTCTGTAGTATTTTTTTCTTTTGTACATGTTTCCTTTCGTACTAAATTCGTACGAAAAGAAATATATAGTTTCGGAAAAATAAGTTTATTTTCTTAAGGTGGGTAAAACTCTTTTCATTTATTTTTTTCGCCTTTACAGATACACCGGATGAAAATATAAGACATTAACTTATAATTTCAATAAAAGTTATTATTTTCTGTTACTATTTGGAAACAATATTTTTTTTGTGAGATTTCATATAATAAATTAATATTTCTTACGAGAATTTGGGGTAATTGAATTTGGTAGATTAAAAAGACAATGTAATTTTTTCTTTTATTTTATAAGTGAAAACTCATTTACATGGAGGAAAATAAATATTTGGCAGTTAAAATTTCACTAATTTATACGGTTCTTATTCAGTAACGATGGTAGGCATGAGCGTGAGCGGCGTGTACAACGGGGACAGCATGTACAACGGGGGCGGCGTGGACAACGGGGGCGGCGTGTACAACGGGGACAGCGTGTACAACGGGGGCGGCGTGGACAACGGGAACGGCGGCGTGGACAACAGGGGCGGCGTGTACAACGGGGGCGGCGTGAACAACGGGGGTAGCATGTACAGCGGGTGCGGGGTGCGCGGCAGGGGCAGAGTTGTGCACTACAGCGTTGAAGCCGTTGTGGGCATCAGCGGAGTAGTCGACCTTGCGCACGGAGCCATCGGGCTGCACCAGGGAGTAGGAGCCGTGCACGGCGTCTCCGTCGCGGCTCTCGTGCTGGGACTTGTGGTCACCGGTGTGGGGGTCAGCCACGGAGTAAGAGTAATCGTATTTGGGGTGAGCCTGAAATAAGAAAATACTTTGATTGGTATGTATGACAATAAATGTTATTATTGTATAATAGAAATGGTGAGCACTAATTATAATAATTAATAAAAGATTTTATTATATAGTAATATTATGTGACTTACATATTCATCGTGGCCATCGTAATGAGCAGCGGGGGCGGCGTAGTGGGCGACGGGGGCAGCGTAGTGGGCGACAGGAGCGGCGTAGTGGGCGACAGGAGCGGCGTAGTGGGCTACAGGGGCGGCGTGTGCGACGGCCTCATCGTGGCGGACGATGCTTTGGGAAGAGACGGCGTGTCCGTGGCCTAAAAGACCAGCATTGGCCGCGGCCAGGATGGCGCTGATAGCTACGATCTGGAAGTTATTTTATTAATTATTAATATGTTTATAATTCGCATTGTTAAAATCCAAATGTACGTTGCAGATAATTGGAGGAATGTATGTGAAAAAATTACTCTGGAAAAAATTACTCTATTTAAGCAAACTGTGACTTAAAATCAAAGCTAGGGCTATCCCTAATTAAATGAATATACTGGTCTTAAAAAATAGCTTACTTTGCTGAACATGTTGATTGTTACTGTTTCAGATACAGATTAATGTCATTATGGACCCGCAGTATGTATTTATAGATTGTTGTATGCGTACGATAATTAACGGTGGGGCGAAGAAATGTCTGCAATGACCTTGACACTTAAGCTTCCACTCAATATATTGATTATTTTTTCGATAAGGTACTGTTAATCGATAGTTATTACCGATGCTGATTAAATATTTTATTAGTTGGATATCGGTTGTTATGACTTATAGTTTATATGAGATTCTATAGTGTTAAGATCTCTAAATATTATATTTTTATTGGATAAATATATTATGACTGCTTCGATGACGGGTTTTACATCTGTGTACGCTGGCAGATATCTAGGCGGATACGTCATTTATTTTATTTATTTATCCTAGCACCAGTCATATGTGTGTGTGTATGAATATGTCAAAAAACCTGCATCTTTTCAGTCTTAGCAATTTCACGAGAATTTTGTGAGATTTCAACATTTTTTACCTTGTTTACCTTAATGTCAAGCTAAAATAAGAAACTTAATTTCTTAATCAGTAATTTTGAATGTAGGTTCTACTTTCTGAATAGTTATATAAGTATAGTATTATTTGGAAGCTTCCCTTTTGTATAGTAACTAGAGAATTTGTATTAAACTATTTGTATGTTACTGTATTGTTAATGTTTACTAATAATAATAATAATATCAGCCCTGTATTATATACTTGCCCACTGCTGAGCACGGGCCTCCTCTACTACTGAGAGGGATTAGGTCTTAGTCCACCACGCTGGCCTAGTGCGGATTGGTGGACTTCACACACCTTCGAAATTCCTATAGAGAACTTCTCGGATGTGCAGGTTTCCTCACGATATTTTCCTTCACCATTAAAGCGAACGATAAATTCACAAAGAATACACACATGATTTTTTAGAAAAGTCAGAGGTGTGTGCCCTTGGGATTTGAACCTGCGGACATTCGTCTTGGCAGACCGTTCCACACCCAACTAGGCTATCGCCGCATTTTTGTTTACTAATTAAGTATGAATTATCATCATTACATTAATTTTTTTTCTTATATAGGAGTTAAGTATTTGTCGTTTATATTTTCGCTTCGCTTTAGAGCTTGTGAGAAATTCCGATCTTCAGATTTATCCTCTACCAAGGCTTTTTTTTAATATTGAAGGAAAATATCGTGAGCAAACCTGCATACCTGAGAAGTTTTTTTATAATAATTTCAAAGTTATGTGAAGTCCACCAACCCGCACTAGGCCAGTCTAACTCCTCTCAGTAGTAGAGAAAGCCTGTGCCCAGCAGTGGGTATATAATACAGGGCTGATATTATTATTATATTTAATTTTTTTTTAGACTTTACTTGTACTACATAATGTCCACTGTGAATAAGAGGCAAGTCGTGCATGTACATATGTAATTAGTACACATGACACTGAACCAGGTCGGTATCACCTGATATGCAGCTGTTACGAAATTTAAATTTGATGAAATATAATTTATGAACAAGCTAATTGTCGATAATTACTTGTCAAAGTATATATATTTTTTTACGTAGCAGTAACAAAATATGAACATTTATTTTGTGTAAAATACTGGAAATCTTCAAAGTTAAATTGAACAGTCACCAAAATATTTTTAATCATAGTAAAGGATTCTCAATTTTTTAAATTCCATCCTTTATTATTCTCTTAATTCAATATTGAAATTCCAAAGTATTGTAAAGGTAGGTAGGTTAATTTGCAAGGAAATGGGACCATCCTATATATTGAAGTTCAAATTAGATAAGTGGTTCATATAAAGTAAAACAAATTGTGTCTACAAAAGGCGTGAAAAAATGTGTTTCACCAGTTGTTATGGGATAAGGAGTTGATTTTTTGTGCATCCTATATGTCATAAACAGGTTTGTGCCGATATAGCGGCATTAATTTCACACATGATCAGTCATAAACTTGATTGCCTTGATGGCGTAGTTGTAATGCGTACGTGATACGAATACCAGTATGGCTACTGCGCTGAGATCCTAGGTTCGAATTCCAGGTCAAGATAATAATGATTATGACTGAGTGTTTCCCTTTTAAAAAATTACTAAGACGCAGCTTGGAGTCAAGAACTTGGCGGTGTGATACCCCCTCGCCTCGGAAAGCAACGTAAGCACGTAAAGCCGTTGGTGCGGCGCCTTCTCTCCAGTCACGTCGGATTGCCTCCCCAGCGGACTATGAGAGTGAGGGAACTGGGAGTGCACTTATGTAATGTGCATACACTTGTGCACTATAATATCTCCTGCGTATCTGGCTCATGTACGTTGAGATTGGCCGCCGTGACTAAAATTCGGCTAGGAGGTATTTATTAAATCAAAAAGACAATATTAAGTAAAAACTAAATATTTTTTTTAAATTAATTATATTTTTATGATTACTGATTACTAGCTCTGACTATTAATGAAATTATTATCGCTATGTCATCGCCACCTTGTAAATCAGAATTGTTAAAACGGTTTTTACAGAATGATAACGCAAATCATAAATTATGCGCGAGTTTAATCCTATTTTCCATCTGAATAATAATATTATGTTATTTAATTCCATTTACCATGGAATGTTTTTAGTCAACAAGGGTTTGTACTAGTCGCTTTTATTTTTATATTAAACTGAATGACGAGACAAGATTTCATTAAAATTACTTGTAAAAATAGGCGTTCTTATCGCTTTATAGCGAACTCTTCCTGACAGCTAACTTTGTAGGAATAACTAGGTATTACATAAACTAAAGAAGAATTGTTAAGAATTTAAATCATATTTGGTGTAGCTTGCGACTTCGCTCGCGTGAAGTCTTTCCCACCAAGTCTTTCAAACAAAAGCCCTTAAAATAAATCCTAACAATTTTCATCCAAATCCGTACAGTTGTTACGTTTATTCCTACCAAACATACAAATATTTACACAAAATTTTGCATTTAAATACGAAGTAAAAAAAATTATAATACGCTATTATTAGTTTCTGCGTATTCATTTTGTCATATAGAAGTACAAAAACTATGATGGTGTAATAGACTAAGCAAGTAGAATAATAACGGTTTGCGGTGTAACATAAAAGGATATTTATATTTTATATGACTGTGAAATGCAGATGTGTTTATGACTCGTACTTCGATTTAGATATTTAGTATTTCATATTAACTCAAATTCATATTATTGTGGTACTTAATGTAAAAATATTAAAATGAATATTCGTGGTTGATAAATAAATAATAAAACAAAGTAAATATTAAAAAATTTTTATTCGTGCAAACATATTAGTATTTACAAAAACAAAAAAATATATTTGGCAGTTGTAATTTTCCTAAGTTATATAGTTGTTGCTCAGTAATGATGGTAGCCATGAGCGGGGGCGACATGGACAACGGGCGCAGCATGGACAATGGGAGCGGCGTGGATAACAGGGGCAGCGTGGACTACAGGGATGGCGTGTACAGCGGGAGCGACGTGCACAGCGGGGGCGGGGTGCGCAGCAGGGGCGGAGTTGTGCACGACGGCGTTGAATCCGTTGTGGGCGTCAGCGGAGTAGTCGACCTTGCGCACGGAGCCGTCGGGCTGCACCAGGGAGTAGGAGCCGTGCACGGCGTCTCCGTCGCGGCTCTCGTGCTGGGACTTGTGGTCGCCGGTGTGGGGGTCGGCCACGGAGTAAGAGAAATCGTATTTGGGGTGAGCCTGAAATAAAAAAAATGCAGTTTAAGTTACATCATCTTAATAGTACCTGCATGTACCATGAAATCAACACATTTTTATGTATTATTTTTACTGGCTTCTATTTCGAAGTATCTTATATGTATCTTTTTAGTACTTACGTGTTCATCATGGCCGTCATAGTGAGCAGCAGGGGCGGCATAGTGGGCGACAGGAGCGACGTAGTGGGCGACGGGGGCGGCGTAGTGGGCGACAGGGGCGGCGTAGTGGGCTACAGGGGCGGCGTGTACAACGGCCTCATCGTGACGGACGATGCTTTGGGAAGAGACGGCGTGTCCGTGGCCTAAGAGACCAGCGTTGGCCGCGGCCAGGAGGGCGCTGATAGCTACGATCTGGAAATTATTATAATAACAAATAAATATTTTTAATTAATTTTTGGAAACTTATAATGGATCTAGAATTATTGTATTGCTGCAGTATTGAATAAATGGGTGCGATATAGTATTTTAATACCGGCCTTAATTATTATTTTAACTAGCTTTACGAGTTTTTAAAAAGAAAGTAAGAAATATTAAAGTATGAGTATATAAAAATAGCTTACTTTGCTGAACATGTTTATTGACAGAGTATCAGATACAGATAGATGTCAATTATGGACCAACAGTATGTTTTTATAGATAGTAGCACGCATACGATAATTAGCGGTGGGGAGAAGAAATGCCTCCAATAACCTTGACTTGCACTCAACTTGTCGGTATTACATTTTTCACGATAAGTACGAGTTAATCAATTATATGTCCGGTATCGATTAAATATGTTATAAATTTAAATAGCGTTTGCTCACGACACCGCCTTGGTAAAAGTCCGTTCGTCACAAAATAAAAGTCTTACTTAGATTTTTTCTGAATAAACGTAATCTATATGTATGCGAAAATCATTATCTAACATTAAAATATTTTGACGAAATTTTTTATAATATTAGTAAAACAAAACTAAAAAAAAAAGGAAGTAGGTCATTAATTTCTAAAGATTTCCAAGATTATATAGAGTGGACATTGGGAGGAAAATTTTTGTGTTCATGCGATGGTTACTCCATCTGCCGTAAAATAGTAAAACACCGATATACTTTCTTCATATTTTTTCCGTACCGTGATTTACAAATTCATAATGCGCATATTAGCATATTTTCTGTTAATAGGGTATTTTTGTATTAATATCTAAGGACACTGAGACATCTCCTCAAACGGACGTTTCAAATTAAACAACGACTTATTACCAATTGGTATCAAGTTCTGGAGCACAAATTTGGTTCTGATGTCCGGTCTATAACTAACTATATTATTTAATGTCTTGGTTAATTCCAATGTTTAGTGCCACATTATATATACTTTTTACGCGTTAAATTTATTATAATATATCTTAGTCAATACTTTTTTTTACAAAAGTTTATATCACCGTACTCTCCAATAGTTTCGATGGTGAATTTATGAATAAATCTTTTTATAATTTATAGTTTAATTCTAAGCTAACAGTAGCGAAGGGTGACATTTTTCCAAAATGAATCCGACACAACATATAAGTACTAGTAATATGCATAAATGCGGTTTGCAAATCGTTCTAATGAGAATTAAATTTTTCATAAATTTCGAAAGGGAACCCGACATGAATCGGGTTTAGACCCTTCGTTTCTGTAAGCTAATATAAATTCCTAATGTGCATATTGTAAGAAGTTCGGTCGTTGGTAATTTTGTTAAAAGTTAATTAAATAATTATGAAACTATGTTGTAAAATTATCTATGTGTCATATTATTTATTTATATACATACCAGCATGTAATTATAAACTCTGATAGCTCTAAACTACGTCGTCATATTGATATGATGTTAAGACACATAATTCTCAGTAATTACAAAACTATATAAAACATGAATATAAATAAGTTGACACCTTTATTACCAACGAATTAAAGAGAGCCGCGACTAGTGACGACATTCGTCTATTTGCAACGTCATTTATTGGGGAGATGGTCGCTGTTAGGAGCAAGTCTGCAAGACTATCGCCATATCAGGCACAAATTCTTGCTTCAGATAAGTATTTACAGATTCTTTTGTTGATTGACTTGAAATCGAACCCAGTTTACTGTTTACTACCAAAGTTCACTGCTATTAAACGAAGGTTTAGTTAATTAAATCACAACGTACACCTATTATTTTTAAGGTGTGACGACCCGAAAAATTATACAAAATTATTATAGATACATTCAAATGATGTATTTGTTAAAAAAGTATTATTATCAAAACTCATAAAAAACAAAACACTACCTTACTTCTTATGTTATCTTGCTCTTTCTAAAATTATAAATGCGAATGTTTGTGAACATTTTCAGATGTTTGGATGTTTATGATTATTAGAAGTAAATGCAGTAATTCCTGAATGGATTTCCTTATAATTGTTAAATGGACATAGTATGTTTCTGTTGACGCCATTTTTGGTGTATCGGACCCTGCACTCAATATCGGGGTAAACGTATAAATGGGATACTGGAATCCCTCGGCGTAGCGAGTGCAGGAGCCTGGAGGATAGTTCAGAGGGATATCTGGGGAGGGACGTGTAGAAGAAGGAAAAGGAACTCTCTAAGGAGGGTCGGAGTGGAGAAGGCCAATATATGTTGACAACCACAAAGTATACACACTGAACTGTGTGCTTGGAGTCGCGGCAAATGCTCTACAGCATATAATAATATAAAACATCGGTAAAAAAGCAGAGTTTTTCAAAGCCTGATTTAACTTGGGATAGTAAATAACACAGATAATTTTGATGCGTCACCATCAAATATATTGAAAACATTGACGTATATTCTACCGATTTAAAATTAATTTACGACACGTTCTGCACAGTTGAGAGTGGATAGCTTTTGCCATTATTAATTCGGATAACTAACCTAGTTAAACATTGAAGATTTGTTTAAAAAATGACGAAATTAAATACATCAGATATTTGTGAAATAATAATATTATTATAATACAAAAAAAAAGCGGCGATAGCTTAGTTGGGTGTGGAACGGACTGCCAAGACGAATGTCCGCAGGTTCAAATCCCAAGGGCACACACCTCTGACTTTTCTAAAATCATGTGTGTATTCTTTGTGAATTTATCGTTCGCTTTAACGGTGAAGGAAAACATCGTGAGGAAACCTGCACATCTGAGAAGTTCCTCTAGAGGAATTTCGAAGGTGTGTGAAGTCTACCAATCCGCACTAGGCCAGCGTGGTGGACTAAGGCCTAATCCCTCTCAGTAGTAGAGGAGGCCCGTGCTCAGCAGTGGGCAAGTATATAATACAGGGCTGATATTATTATTTAACGGTGAAGGAAAACATCGTAAGGAAACCTGCACATCTGAGAAGTTCTCTATAGGAATTTAGAAGGTGTGTGAAGTGTACCAATCCGCACTAGGCCAGCGTGGTGGACTAAGGCCTAATCCCTCTCAGTAGTAGAGGAGGCCCGTGCTCAGCAGTGGGCAAGTATATAATACAGGGCTGATATTATAATTATTATATTATAATATCAGTTTTAATTCTGTATAGTTAGATCTTTGGGAGAGGCCCATGTTCGGTAGTGGACATCCTGCGGCTAATGATGATGATGATAGTTCGATATTTGTTGCTTTATATCATAAAACAATTAATGGCTTTGGTTAAAACTTAGCTAGGAGAAATATAATCCAAACACTGAATGCAAACATGATAACTCAGCAGTCACATTTTAAAAATACAACTATTTTTAATAAGATGGAGCATGTTTATCCTCTCATATATTATAAAAACTTTTAATAAAATAGCATCATTGTGATACATTTTTGCGGTTATTTACTATCTGTTTTAAAATTATTATCTGTGATAAGGTTTTTCATTATTTTGTATTAATATTTATCAAGATTTTTATATGTAGTTATCAAGATTACACGATTAATAATAGAGTAAATATATTTTTATTTTTTTTCATTTTATTGTTGTAAACATATTATTCACAAAAATAAAAACAATATTTGGTGGAAGACATTTCACTAAGTTATTTAGTTATTGCTTTTAGTAATGATGGTAGGCATGAGCGGGAGCAGCGTGGACAACGGGTACAGCGTGTACAACGGGGGCGGCGTGTACAACGGGAGACGGCGGCGTGGCGTGCGACGTGCAGCAGCGGGGTGTGCGGCGGGCAGTTGTGCAACGGCGTGTCCATTGTGTCAGCGTAGCGAACGGATGCACCGGAGCCCGGCGCCGTCGCGGTCTCCTTGTGGTCACCGGTGTGGGGGTCGGCCACGGAGTAAGAGAAGTCGTATTTGGGGTGAGCCTGGAATGTTAAAGTATAGTTTAATAATGGTATATTCTCACATTGATGTTGAAAGCATATATTAATTATTTATATAATACATATCATATTAACGTGGTAATATTAATATCTATCATTCGTTTTCACCATAAAATGATTTATGCTTCTTACTTTAGCTGTAAATCTAATGCCAAAATTAGGCATCTATCGTCACTGGTTAAATTTTGCGTCTATATCTATATATCTATCCGGCATTGTCATGAATTTTATTGTTTAAATTAATAATAATATATTAATGGAATGTAACTTACGTATTCATCGTGGCCATCGTAGTGAGCGGCGGGGGCGGCGTAGTGGGCGATGGGGGCAGCGTAGTGGGCGACAGGAGCGGCGTAGTGGGCTACAGGGGCGGCGTGTACAACGGCCTCATCGTGGCGGACGATGCTTTGGGAAGAAGACAGCGTGTCCGTGGCCTAAGAGACCAGCATTAGCCGCGGCCAGGAGGGCGCTGATAGCTACGATCTGCAAATAAGTAAATTACATTAATTATTATTTAAATTAGTGTTATAAAAGTTAGGGTATGGATAATGTAGCAATGAATTTAATAATATCTTATTAATGAGGTTATTAATTATTCTGTT
>NC_051140.1:14664087-14686748 GCF_014839805.1 Manduca sexta
TTTCTGAGTTCACGAGAAATACCTTGTAGGTTTTGATTGCCTTACCAGTTTCAAAAATTTGCGGCGTAAACGGCCGTATCTTTTGATTGCGGCGGCTTAGATTTTTGATTTTTCTACAACTCTAAGGGACAGTAGACCTGAGTATTTAATATAAATTTCAGCTTAATACCTCCGCTCGTTCCTCAGCAAAAGGATCTTGACGGACGGACGGACAGACGAACTGGCAACAAAATTATCCTATAAAGTTTCCGTTTTAGAGTTCCGTACCCTCAAAGGAAAAAAACGGAACCCTTATAGGATCACTTTGTTGTCCGTCCGTCCAGATATATCTCTCCGTAACACACAACACGCACGACACTTGTGGCCAGTCTCTCCTGTATGAACCCCTGTCACTGATTTACTTTATGTGGTAGACAAAATAAACCTTAATATTTTTCAGTAATTACATTTTTAAACTAATTAGTAATTTTAGCGTTACTTACCAACGAACATTAGATAAAACAGAGCCATAGACGATTTTTATTTTTTACTACTTTTAATTACTTAATCCTCGCGACTCCTAGTAACCTTTTTTTATATTTAATGAAAAATCTAGGACTTTATTATAAGTATAGACTTATAAATTCAAGCCAAACTTATATCAAACTCATAACATCTCTGGAAGCCAACATCCCCCATTTGCGGTGTGCTTTACCGGCTAACAGAAGAAATATCGACGAGTCACCAAGTGCGTTTCACCAGCGCAGTACAGTTAAACCAATTGAGCTTTATTAGTGTATTGCGCACATACCTGCGTACTATAATATCTCCTGCGTACCTGACAGATCTCCGTTGAGATCATGGATTAAAAAATACATTTTAAAACTGTTTCTTATAATCTTGTTAACCAATTAAATTTATAAATTCGCGTGTTAGTAAAGATGCTTGTTTCAAATTACCGCATTAACCACTTAACAGATATAAATAAAATTTGTATATAGATAAACCAAATCCTGTAACAACATACACCTAAATTCCTTTTTATATCAAAAAAACGAATAAGTAGCAGATTTTTTATTCCAATAAATCATTTTCATACGGGCAAACCCGCAAGTTGAGGTTTTGTCATTAATCTAAACAATATTTATTTATATTATTTGCACATGTCGATCAAGAAGTTGGTGTCATGCGAAATCGTATCTATTTCAAGCGGTAAGTGCATATCATAGACAGTCAAGGTTGGTACTCGCATTTCTTTCGCCCCACCGCTAGTGCGTGTGCACGTGGACATGTTCTATAAAACCATACCGCGGGACAATTGACATCAATCTACACTTGAACGTTCAACAGCACTACCAAAAATGTTCAGCAAAGTGAGTTTGGCAGGAAATACAGAATATTTATACGTATTCTATAATTTCTAGTGAATTTTAACGAGGAAATCCTTTATTTATTGTTTCGTAATTAAATTTTCCCATTATTTAATTCCTATTTAAATAAGCAATTGAATTCATAGGTTGTTTTGTTATTTAATAGTTATAAAATAATGTTTTTTAATTTAACAGTTTTAATTAAATTTTCAGATCGTAGCCATCAGCGCCCTCCCTAGCCGCGGCCAATGCTGGTCTTTTAGGCCACGGACACGCCGTCTCTTCCCAAAGCATCGTCCGCCACGATGAAGCCGTTGTACATTCCGCCCCTGTAGCGCACTACGCCGCACCTGTAGCCCACTACGCCGCCGCCCCCGTCGCCCACTACGCCGCTCCCGTAGCTCACTACGCCGCTCCTGCTGCTCACTATGCTGGTCACGATGAATACGTAAGTCATTCATATCTGAACTTTAAATAGAAGTTAGGGCCTAAGTCACGTGGAATTAAAAGAAACAAAAAAAATGACGTTTATAATCGCTTACATATATTTTCCCTTCATAAATGATTACATGTGTTTTATAAAAATCTACGTTTTTATTCTAGGCTCATCCCAGATACGATTTCTCTTACTCCGTGGCCGACCCCCACACCGGCGACCACAAGTCCCAGCACGAGAGCCGCGACGGAGACGCCGTGCACGGCTCCTACTCCCTGGTGCAGCCCGACGGCTCCGTGCGCAAGGTCGACTACACCGCTGATGCGCACCATGGTTTTCAACGCCGTCGTGCACAATTCTGCCCCCGCCGTACACGCCGCCCCCGCTGTACATGTTGCCCCTGCTGTGCACGTTGCCCCGTTCACGGTTACCATCACTACTAATTAACAATAAGCGATATATAGTTAATATTCAACCGCCAAATATGTGATTCGTTTTGTAGCTATTTATGTACACGTTTGTAAATATGTAAGAGGATATTCCTCTGTAAATAAAACACTTGAGTTTTTAAACAAAATTCAATTTATTTAAATGATTTCATCCCATTAGGTATACTGTCCGTTAAATGAAACAGATGTGCTATGGAACTACTGGTCTGTAGCGCATCATAGTCTCTATAACATCACAAGTGATTCTTTTTTAACTTTCTCCCAATCAACTTTAAATATTATTCTAATACTAATGCAATTTTTTTAAATCCATCTTATACTGTAAATCTCCCATCCCATCAAAAAATAAAATTCTGCGGATGAAGAGCATCGCAGTTTATGCGTCACCTACATGTGTATCCATCCTAAGGCACTTTTTTTATTAATATTGTTAACGACATTTTTCAATAAACCCTCTTATTTCCTAACTTCTGAGCCATGTCAATAATTAACTAATCAAAATAAGTCATTGATAAACGTATCTTAAAAATATACTTTGATCGGTCCATTTTCACTGTTGACCCAGAGGTAGCATTTAATACCGTTTATAGTAATCATCATCATTGCCATCATCATAGACACCAAAATGTGGCTCGCGCTCTTTGATTGTGGGGTTGATTTAGAATTGAATGTTCACGTTATTATTATATTTTTTATAGGTTAACCACTGGCCTTATTTAGAAGCAAATCACATAAGTATTCAATATTATCCCTTTTCGGCATAATTTTCTTTCTGGAGACTTTTTCTATGTTTTACGGGTATTTGAAATCTCGGGTAACATTACTTTAGCCTCGATTTAATCAATTTAATGAAATACCATTCTACTTATAGTCAAAGTAAGTAAAGTAAAGCAAAACTCTGAGGTGTTTGATCTATCTGCGTGGTAAACAATAAAACATAATACAAAAACCTGCTATCATCCCAAGCTTGAGGCAGATAAATTATAATAAATCCAATTCACCAACACTTCGTCGACCACGTTTTGATTTCACAGCAAGCCAGAGTAGTAATTTCTTTTCGTATCCTTTTATATAAAAAAAGACTTTTAACATAATTTTAATCTTACTCTTACTAATATTACCTACTCTCTTATTAATATTACAAATACAGAAGTTGTTGAAATGATTGTATATTTGGATGTTTGTAAGAACTAAACTCAACAATAGGTGATCGGCTTTGGATGAAATTTGGCTCAAACATAGACCATAACCTGAGTTAACACATCAAGCATATTTTATCCTGGTCACTTACTTTTGTAGGAAAGGTTTTTTTTTATCTCATTTTTAAATAAATGGTGCTTGCATCATACAGATAGCGGTATGGATCGGTAAAGTACTTTAGGCACTTTTGTAGCGGAAAATGCTTTTAACGCGAATAAATCTACGAGCAACAGCTATTATAAATTATTTATAATTTTAAAACAACCTTTGCCATTTCAAGCAATATTATAATAAAGGAGAAACTACTATATCTCGTGTTACTAACCGTGTCCGCATAAGACAAACCTTTCATAAGTTGAACTTCAAATATCCTTTTTAATGTTCACCTAAGGTGTGCGCTTTTACTGCCTTTTATACATCTGTGTTCTAAACACACGTCTTAAAGCTAATTACGTGTTGTCTGTCAGTTTTGAGAAACTGCCGCTCATAAACAAACTTGTGGTAGAGAATATAATATCAGCCCTGTATTATATACTTGCCCACTGCTGAACACGGGCCTCCTCTACTACTGAGAGGGATTAGGCCTTAGTCCACCACGCTGACCGAGTGCGGATTGGTAGACTTCACACACCTTCGAAATTCCTATAGAGAACTTCTCAGATGTGCAGGTTTCCTCACGATGTTTTCACCGTTAAAGCAAACGATAAATTCACAAAGAATACTACGATTTTTTTATAAAAGTCAGAGGTGTGCGCCCTTGGGATTTGAACCTGCGGACATTCGTCTCGGCAATTCGTTCCACACCCAACTAGGTTATCGCCGCTTTTTTAGAGAGAGAATATGTTATAAAGATATTCTCTACCACATATATCTGCAATCATTACGCGTCATGCGGATTCAATTTTAGCTTTGATTGACCGGATCATATTATTCATTTAAATAGATCAATAACACATACAGACTTAGTAATAAATATTACGCACTGTTATTTTTTTTTTTAAGAAGAAGAATAAAAATTTTCGTAAGAATTTTCCCGGAATAAAGTCTCACTTTGTACCGGGAAAACACAGGTTATATTTAAATCCAAAGACATAATTTATAAGTCTTGACCGCCTCGGAGGCGTAGCTGCATTACGTGCGCGAAACGACCACTTCTCTGAGTTCCCTGGTTCAAATCTGTTAACTATCAGCCCGGAGTTGGTACCTCAATTGGTGATAGGTTTGCCCCCTATCACATCATGGGACGAAACATTCGAACTTGACGCAAACTACAGTCCTTAGTTGTATCTCTGCCTACACCTTTGGGGTTAAAAGCGTAATGTGTGTTTGTGGTTGTGTTTTTATTTTTATGGATACATTATCAGTATCAATCCATTCAGCAATTGCTGTTTTAATTTTAACAACTATCCAAACATATTCACACCTTTCAAATTTATATAATTTGTAAGATCAGATTAATTTATTACTTCATTAGTTGTTTAAAAAAGTTCTCAAATATAACTCTATAATCAGTTATAAATTTATCATTTTTTTCGGTTATATATAAACAAATGTTGAAAATATAAAAACACATATAGTGCTACCGGTTATTTAAAAAATAAATATTTGTAATTAATTTAAACATTTTCAAAGTACCATTATATTTAATAATAAAATACGCTTAAGCAATACTGAACCTCTAACAAAACTTTGCTAGCAAATACTAATACAGTATAAACGTTTAATAAACACCAGACAAAACTATTAATTACTATCGATTAACGGTAACTTATCTTTAAAAATGTATCACCGAGTCGAGTGTAAGTCACAGAGTCAAGGTTATTGGAAGCATTTCTTCGCCCCACCGCCAAGTGTTGTACGCGTGTAATGATCTATAAAAACATACTGCCGGCCCATAATTGACATCAATCTGTATCTGAAACAGTATCAATCAACATGTTCAGCAAAGTAAGCATTTTTTTAAATAATGGTAAAATAATTGAAACAAAGATTTATAATTCTTCGTATTATTACTAGAAACTCATTATAATACTTAAGAAATAAAACAGAATAATTAATAACTTCATTAATAAGATATTATTAAATTCATTGCTACATTATCCATACCCTAACTTTTATAACACTAATTTAAATAATAATTAATGTAATTTACTTATTTGCAGATCGTAGCCATCAGCGCCCTCCTGGCCGCAGCTAATGCTGGTCTCTTAGGCCACGGACACGCTGTCTCTTCCCAAAGCATCGTCCGCCACGATGAGGCCGTTGTACACGCCGCCCCTGTAGCCCACTACGCTGCTCCCGTCGCTCACTACGCCGCCCCCGCCGCTCACTACGATGGCCACGATGAATACGTAAGTTACATTCCATTAATATATTATTATTAATTTAAACAATAAAATTCATGACAATGCCGGATAGATATATAGATATAGACGCAAAATTTAACCAGTGACGATAGATGCCTAATTTTGGCATTAGATTTACAGCTAAAGTAAGAAGCATAAATCATTTTATGGTGAAAACGAATGATAGATATTAATATTACCACGTTAATATGATATGTATTATATAAATAATTAATATATGCTTTCAACATCAATGTGAGAATATACCATTAATAAACTATACTTTAACATTCCAGGCTCACCCCAAATACGACTTCTCTTACTCCGTGGCCGACCCCCACACCGGTGACCACAAGTCCCAACACGAGAGCCGCGACGGAGACGCCGTCCATGGCTCCTACTCCCTGGTGCAGCCCGACGGCTCCGTGCGCAAGGTCGACTACTCCGCTGACGCCCACAATGGATTCAACGCCGTTGTACACAACTCCGCCCCCGCCGCACACCCCGCCCCTGCTGTGCACGTCGCTCCCGCTGTGCACGCCATCCCGGTCGTTCACGCCACCCCCGTCGTCCACGCCGCCCCCGTTGTACACGCCGCCCCCGTTGTACACGCTGTACCCGTTGTCCACGCTGCTCCCGCTCATGCCTACCATCATTACTAAAAAGCAATAACTAAATAACTTAGTGAAATGTCTTCCACCAAATATTGTTTTTATTTTTGTGAATAATATGTTTACAACAATAAAATGAAAAAAAATAAAAATATATTTACTCTATTATTAATCGTGTAATCTTGATAACTACATATAAAAATCTTGATAAATATTAATACAAAATAATGAAAAACCTTATCACAGATAATAATTTTAAAACAGATAGTAAATAACCACAAAATGTATCACAATGATGCTATTTTATTAAAAGTTTTTATAATATATGAGAGGATAAACATGCTCCATCTTATTAAAAATAGTTGTATTTTTAAAATGTGACTGCTGAGTTATCATGTTTGCATTCAGTGTTTGGATTATATTTCTCCTAGCTAAGTTTTAACCAAAGCCATTAATTGTTTTATGATATAAAGCAACAAATATCGAACTATCATCATCATCATTAGCCGCAGGATGTCCACTACCGAACATGGGCCTCTCCCAAAGATCTAACTATACAGAATTAAAAACTGATATTATAATATAATAATTATAATATCAGCCCTGTATTATATACTTGCCCACTGCTGAGCACGGGCCTCCTCTACTACTGAGAGGGATTAGGCCTTAGTCCACCACGCTGGCCTAGTGCGGATTGGTACACTTCACACACCTTCTAAATTCCTATAGAGAACTTCTCAGATGTGCAGGTTTCCTTACGATGTTTTCCTTCACCGTTAAATAATAATATCAGCCCTGTATTATATACTTGCCCACTGCTGAGCACGGGCCTCCTCTACTACTGAGAGGGATTAGGCCTTAGTCCACCACGCTGGCCTAGTGCGGATTGGTAGACTTCACACACCTTCGAAATTCCTCTAGAGGAACTTCTCAGATGTGCAGGTTTCCTCACGATGTTTTCCTTCACCGTTAAAGCGAACGATAAATTCACAAAGAATACACACATGATTTTAGAAAAGTCAGAGGTGTGTGCCCTTGGGATTTGAACCTGCGGACATTCGTCTTGGCAGTCCGTTCCACACCCAACTAAGCTATCGCCGCTTTTTTTTGTATTATAATAATATTATTATTTCACAAATATCTGATGTATTTAATTTCTTCATTTTTTAAACAAATCTTCAATGTTTAACTAGGTTAGTTATCCGAATTAATAATGGCAAAAGCTATCCACTCTCAACTGTGCAGAACGTGTCGTAAATTAATTTTAAATCGGTAGAATCGTCAATGTTTTCAATATATTTGATGGTGGCGCATCAAAATTATCTGTGTTATTTACTATCCCAAGTTAAATCAGGCTTTGAAAAACTCTGCTTTTTTACCGATGTTTTATATTATTCTATGCTGTAGAGCATTTGCCGCGACTCCAAGCACACAGTTCAGTGTGTATACTTTGTGGTTGTCAACATATATTGGCCTTCTCCACTCCGACCCTCCTTAGAGAGTTCCTTTTCCTTCTTCTACACGTCCCTCCCCCAGATATCCCCTCTGAACTATCCTCCAGGCTCCTGCACTCGCTACGCCGAGGGATTCCAGTATCCCATTTATACGTTTACCCCGATATTAAGTGCAGGGTCCGATACACCAAAAAAATGGCGTCAACAGAAACATACTATGTCCATTTAACAATTATGAGGAAATCCATTCAGGAATTACTGCATTTACTTCTAATAATCATAAACATCCAAACATCTGAAAATGTTCACAAACATTCGCATTTATAATTTTAGAAAGAGCAAGATAACATAAGAAGTAAGGTAGTGTTTTGTTTTTTATGAGTTTTGATAATAATACTTTTTTAACAAATACATCATTTGAATGTATCTATAATAATTTTGTATAATTTTTCGGGTCGTCACACCTTAAAAAATAATAGGTGTACGTTGTGATTTAATTAACTAAACCTTCGTTTAATAGCAGTGAACTTTGGTAGTAAACAGTAAACTGGGTTCGATTTCAAGTCAATCAACAAAAGAATCTGTAAATACTTATCTGAAGCAAGAATTTGTGCCTGATATGGCGATAGTCTTGCAGACTTGCTCCTAACAGCGACCATCTCCCCAATAAATGACGTTGCAAATAGACGAATGTCGTCACTAGTCGCGGCTCTCTTTAATTCGTCGGCAATAAAGGTGTCAACTTATTTATATTAATGTTTTATATAGTTTTGTAATTACTGAGAATTATGTGTCTTAACATCATATCAATATGACGACGTAGTTTAGAGCTATCAGAGTTTATAATTACATGCTGGTATGTATATAAATAAATAATATGACACATAGATAATTTTACAAAATAGTTTCATAATTATTTTATTAACTTTTAACAAAATTACCAACGACCGATCTTCTTACAATATGCACATTAGGAATTTATATTAGCTTACAGAAACGAAGGGTCCAAACCCGATTCATGTCGGGTTCCCTTTCGAAATTTATGAAAAATTTAATTCTCATTAGAACGATTTGCAAACCGCATTTATGCATATTACTAGTACTTATATGTTGTGTCGGATTCATTTTGGAAAAATGTCACCCTTCGCCACTGTTAGCTTAGAATTAAGCTATAAATTATAAAAAGATTTATTCATAAATTCACCATCGAAACTATTGGAGAGTACGGTGATATAAACTTTTGTAAAAAAAAGTATTGACTAAGATATATTATAATAAATTTAACGCGTAAAAAGTATATATAATGTGGCACTAAACATTGGAATTAACTAAGACATTAAATAATATAGTTAGTTATAGACCGGACATCAGAACCAAATTTGTGCTCCAGAACTTGATACTAATTGGTAATAAGTCGTTGTTTAATTTGAAACGTCCGTTTGAGGAGATGTCACAGAGTCCTTAGATATTAATACAAAAATACCCTATTAACAGAAAATATGCTAATATGCGCATTATGAATTTGTAAATCACGGTACGGAAAAAATATGAAGAAAGTATATCGGTGTTTTGCTATTTTACGGCAGATGGAGTAACCTTCGCATGAGCACAAAAATTTTCCTCCCAATGTCCACTCTATATAATCTTGGAAATCTTTAGGAATTAATGACCTACTTCCTTTTTTTTTTAGTTTTGTTTTACTAATATTATAAAAAATTTCGTCGAAATATTTTAATGTTAGATAATGATTTTCGCATACATAAAGATTACGTTTATTCAGAAAAAATCTAAGTAGGACTTTTATTTTGTGACGAACGGACTTTTACCAAGGCGGTGTCGTGAGCAAACGCTATTTAAATTTATAACATATTTAATCGATACCGGACATATAATTGATTAACTCGTACTTATCGTGAAAAATGTAATACCGACAAGTTGAGTGCAAGTCAAGGTTATTGGAGGCATTTCTTCTCCCCACCGCTAATTATCGTATGCGTGCTACTATCTATAAAAACATACTGTTGGTCCATAATTGACATCTATCTGTATCTGATACTCTGTCAATAAACATGTTCAGCAAAGTAAGCTATTTTTTATATACTCATACTTTAATATTTATTACTTTCTTTTTATTTTTCATTGATTAAATAACGAGTTTCTGATATAGAGTTTATATCAAAAACTCGTAAAGCTAGTTAAAATAATAATTAAGGCCGGTATTAAAATACTATATCGCACCCATTTATTCAATACTGCGGCAATACAATAATTCTAGATCCATTATAAGTTTCCAAAAAGTAATTAAAAATATTTATTTGTTATTATAATAATTTCCAGATCGTAGCTATCAGCGCCCTCCTGGCCGCGGTCAACGCGGGTCTCTTAGGCCACGGACACGCCGTCTCTTCCCAAAGTATCGTCCGCCACGATGAGGCCGTTGTACACGCCGCCCCTGTAGCCCACTACGCCGCCCCTGTCGCCCACTACGCCGCCCCCGTCGCCCACTACGTCGCTCCTGTCGCCCACTATGCCGCCCCTGCTGCTGACTATGACGGCCATGATGAACACGTAAGTACTAAAAAGATACATATAAGATACTTCGAAATAGAAGCCAGTAAAAATAATACATAAAAATGTGCTGATTTCATGGTACATGCAGGTACGATTAAGATGATGTAACTTAAACTGCATTTTTTTTATTTCAGGCTCACCCCAAATACGATTTCTCTTACTCCGTGGCCGACCCCCACACCGGCGACCACAAGTCCCAGCACGAGAGCCGCGACGGAGACGCCGTGCACGGCTCCTACTCCCTGGTGCAGCCCGACGGCTCCGTGCGCAAGGTCGACTACTCTGCTGACGCCCACAACGGATTCAACGCCGTCGTGCACAACTCCGCCCCTGCCGCACACCCCGCCCCCGCTGTGCACGTCGCTCCCGCTGTACACGCCATCCCTGTAGTCCACGCTGCCCCTGTTATCCACGCCGCTCCCATTGTCCATGCTGCGCCCGTTGTCCATGTCGCCCCCGCTCATGGCTACCATCATTACTGAGCAACAACTATATAACTTAGGAAAATTACAACTGCCAAATATATTTTTTTGTTTTTGTAAATACTAATATGTTTGCACGAATAAAATTTTTTTTTTAATATTTACTTTGTTTTATTATTTATTTATCAACCACGAATATTCATTTTAATATTTTTACATTAAGTACCACAATAATATGAATTTGAGTTAATATGAAATACTAAATATCTAAATCGAAGTACGAGTCATAAACACATCTGCATTTCACAGTCATATAAAATATAAATATCCTTTTATGTTACACCGCAAACCGTTATTATTCTAGTTGCTTAGTCTATTACACCATCATAGTTTTTATACTTCTATATGACAAAATGAATACGCAGAAACTTATAATAGCGTATTATAATTTTTTTTACTTCGTATTTAAATGCAAAATTTTGTGTAAATATTTGTATGTTTGGTAGGAATAAACGTAACAACTGTACGGATTTGGATGAAAATTGTTAGGATTTATTTTAAGGGCTTTTGTTTGAAAGACTTGGTGGGAAAGACTTCACGCGAGCGAAGTCGCAAGCTACACCAAATATGATTTAAATTCTTAACAATTCTTCTTTAGTTTATGTAATACCTAGTTATTCCTACAAAGTTAGCTGTCAGGAAGAGTTCGCTATAAAGCGATAAGAACGCCTATTTTTACAAGTACTTTTAATGAAATCTCGTCTCGTCATTCAGTTTAATATAAAAATAAAAGCGACTAGTACAAACCTTGTTGACTAAAAACATTCCATGGTAAATGGAATTAAATAACATAATATTATTATTCAGGTGGAAAATAGGATTAAATTCGCGCATAATTTATGATTTGCGTTATCATTCTGTAAAAACCGTTTTAACAATTCTGATTCACAAGGTGGCGATGACATAGCGATAATAATTTCATTAATAGTCATGGCTAGTAATCAGTAATCATAAAAATATAATTAATTTAAAAAAATATTTAGTTTTTACTTAATATTGTCTTTTTGATTTAATTAATACCTCCTAGCCGAATTTTAGTCACGGCGGCCAATCTCAACGGTCATGAGCCAGATACGCAGGAGATATTATAGTGCACAAGTGTATGCACAATACATAAGTGCACTCCCAGTTCCCTCACTCTCATAGTCCGCTGAGGAGGCAATCCGACGTGACTGGAGAGAAATTCGGCGCCGTACCAACGGCTTTACGTGCTTACGTTGCTATCCGAGGCACGGGGGTATCACACCGCCAAGTTCTTGACTCCAAGCTGCGTCTTAGTAATTTTTTAAAAGGGAAACACTCATTCATAATCATTATTATCTTGACCTGGAATTCGAACCTAGGATCTCAGCGCAGTAGCCATACTGGTATTCGTATCACGTACGCATTACAACTACGCCATCAAGGCAATCAAGTTTATGACTGATCATGTGTGAAATTAATGCCGCTATATCGGCACAAACCTGTTTATGACATATAGGATGCACAAAAAATCAACTCCTTATCCCATAACAACTGGTGAAACACATTTTTTCACGCCTTTTGCAGACACAATTTGTTTTACTTTATATGAACCACTTGTCTAATTTGAACTTCAATATGTAGGATGGTCCCATTTCCTTGCAAATTAACCTACCTACCTTTACAATACTTTGGAATTAAGAGAATAATAAAGGATGGAATTTAAAAAATTGAGATTCTTGTACTATGAGTAAAAATATTTTGGTGACTCTGTTCAACTTAACTTTGATGATTAAAGATTTCCAGTATTTTACACAAAATAAATGTTCATATTTTGTTTCTGCTACGTAAAAAATATATATATACTTTGACAAGTAATTATCGACAATCAGCTTATTCATAAATTATATTTCATCAAATTTAAATTTCGTAACAGCTGCATATCAGGTGGTACCGACCTGATTCAGTGTCATATGTACTAATTACATATGTACATGCACGACTTGCCTCTTATTCACAGTGGACATTATGTGGTACAAGTAAACTCTAAAAAAAATAAGATATAATAATAATATCAGCCCTGTATTATATACCCACTGCTGGGAACAGGCCTTCTCTACTACTGAGAGGAGTTAGGCTGGCCTAATGTGGGTTGGTGGACTTCACATAACTTTGAAATTATTATAAAAAACTTCTCAGGTATGCAGGTTTGCTCATTATGTTTTCCTTCAATAATAAAAAACCTTGGTAGAGGATAAATCTGAAGATCGGAATTTCTCACAAGCTCTAAAGCGAAGCGAAAATATAAACGAGAAATACTTAATTCCTAAATAAGAAATAAAAATCAAAAGTTTAATGTAATGATGATAATTTATACTTAATTAGTAAACATTAAAAATACAGTAATATACAAATAGTTTAATACAAATTCTCTAGTTACTATACAAAAGGGAAACTGATGGGCTAAAAGTTTCCAAATAAAACTATACTTATATAACTATTCAGAAAGTAGAACCTACACTCGAAATTACTGATTAAGAAATTAAGTTTCTTATTTTAGCTTGACATTAAGGTAAACAAGGTAAAAAATGTTGAAATCTCACAAAATTCTGGTGAAATTGCTAAGACTGAAAAGATGCAGGTTTTTTGACATATTCACACACACACATATGACTGGTGCTAGGATAAATAAATAAAATAAATTACGTATCCGTCTAGATATCTGCCAGCGTACACAATGTGTAAAACACGTCATCGAAGCAGTCATAATATATTTATCCAATAAAAATATAATATTTACAGGTCTTAACACTATAAAATCTCATATAAACTATAAGTCATAACAACCGATATCCAACTAATAAAATATTTAATCAGCATAATAAAATAACTATCGATTAACAGTACGTTATCGAAAAATAATCAACATATTGAGTGGAAGTTTAAGTGTCAAGGTCATTGCAGACATTTCTTCGCCCCACCGTTAATTATCGTACGCATACAACAATCTATAAATACATACTGCGGGTCCATAATGATATTAATCTGTATCTGAAACAGTAACAATCAACATGTTCAGCAAAGTAAGCTATTTTTAAGACCAGTATATTCATTTAATTAGGGATAGCCCTAGCTTTGATTTTAAAAGTCACAGTTTGCTTAAATAGAGTAATTTTTTCACATACATTCCTGCAATGATCTGCAACGTAAATTTGGATTTTAACAATGCGAATTATAAACATATTAATAATTAATAAAATAACTTCCAGATCGTAGCTATCAGCGTCATCCTGGCCGCGGCCAACGCTGGTCTTTTAGGCCACGGTCACGCCGTCTCTTCCCAAAGCATCGTCCGCCACGATGAGGCCGTCGTACACGCCGCCCCTGTAGCCCACTACGCCGCTCCTGTCGCCCACTACGCTGCCCCCGTCGCCCACTACGCCGCCCCCGCTGCTCATTATGATGGCCACGATGAATATGTAAGTCACATAATATAACTATATAATGAGATCTTTTATTAATTATTATAATTAGTGCTCACCATTTCTATTGTACAATAATAACAATTATTGTCATACATACCAATCAAAGTATTTTCTTATTTCAGGCTCACCCCAAATACGATTTCTCATACTCCGTGGCTGACCCCCACACCGGTGACCACAAGTCCCAGCACGAGAGCCGCGACGGAGACGCCGTGCACGGCTCCTACTCCCTGGTGCAGCCCGACGGCTCCGTGCGCAAGGTCGACTACTCCGCTGATGCCCACAACGGCTTCAACGCTGTCGTGCACAACTCTGCCCCTGCCGCGCACCCCGCACCCGCTGTACATGCTACCCCCGTTGTCCACGCCGCCCCCGTTGTTCACGCCGCCCCTGTTGTCCACGCCGCCGTTCCCGTTGTCCACGCCGCCCCCGTTGTACACGCTGTCCCCGTTGTACACGCTGCCCCCGTTGTCCACGCCGCCCCCGTTGTGCATGCAGCTCCCGTTGTACACGCTGTCCCCGTTGTCCACGCCGCTCACGCTCATGCCTACCATCATTACTGAATAAGAACCGTATAAATTAGTGATATTTTAACTGCCAAATATTTATTTTCCTTCATGTAAATTAGTTTTCACTTATAAAATAAAGGAAAAAATTACATTGTCTTTTTAATCTACCAAATTGAATTACCCCAAATTCTTGTAGGAAATATTAATTTATTATACGAAATCTCACAAAAAAAAAATTCTTTCCAATAGTAACGGGAAATAATAACTTTTATTGAAATTATAAGTTAATGTCTTATATTTTCGTCCGGTGTATCTGTAAAAGCGAAAAAAATAAATGAAAAGAGTTTTACCCACCTTAAAAAAATAAACTTATTTTTCCGAAACTATATATTTCTTTTCGTACGAATTTAGTACGAAAGGAAACATGTACAAAAGAAAAAAAATACTACAGAATATTTAACAACACATAATTTACTATCAAAAAATGAAATGTATATTTTAAACAGATCTCATTTGAAACTAACCTCATAAATACCCGACAGAATTAGTCACTGACTCCGAAATTGCTAAATAGTATATAGATAATGTTAAATTAGTTTTTTGATTTTTAGTGGTTTTTAACGGCGGCTTAATTTTTTGTTAAAATCTTTTTTTTTGCTTTTTTTTGTTAGTAAAAAATATATTGTCTCGATGGCGTAATGGAACGGACTGCCGAGATGCCGAATGTCAACAGGTTCAAAACCCAAGGAACACACCACTGAATTTTCTAAAGTTATATGAGTATTATTTGTAAATTTTCGCTTTGTTTAACTGTAAAAGAAAACATGGTGATGAAACCTGCATACCTAAGAAATACTCCATAAGAATTTCGAAAGTATATGAAGTCTGCTTATCCGCTCTAGGCTATTGTTGTAGATTACGACCTAAACATTCTCAGTAACAAAGGAGACTTGTCCTATCGCAGTGTACCCGTAGATAAAACAGGACCAGTATTAATATTATAAGAAGTAAACTCAACCAAACCCAACGCAAAACAACTAAAAGTCACGCGAAAGCAAAATTCTCAATTTCATCTACTTGGTAGACATACTTATTCCAGTTATTTTAGTTTTAAAACCAAATTACTGAACCTATTTAAAAAAAACTGTGGAACCAATCTGTAAGTATATTTTTTCAAATAAAAAAACGACTTTTCCTAATTGATTAAGAAATGTCCGAGATTTAAGGTAACAAACATTAAAGAACACGCCAAAATAAGAACCTTCTCTCTTTTTGAAGTCGGCTAAAAAGCAGACAAATACAGCCAAGCTCAGCAGCATTGGAATGCTATTAAATACGAAATATTCCAAATATTTAAAAAAAAATCAGCCATTACACCGAAAATTTCATTTTTATACCGGAAAGGCCAAAATGTTAGTTTTCATTACTTTTACAAAACTAAGAATTTTGTTTATTAATTAATATTTAATTTAAAAAAAGTTAAGTTAAAAAATGTTAAACTTAAGTATTTACTTCACACGATTTCTTCACCTTATTATATTTTACTTGAAAAATCTGCATTTAAGCAATTTTTTTTGTCTTGTGTGTCTCTAAATAGTTGTATAGCATTTTTTAAAGGCTTCGTTGATTAATAGCTTTATTTTGTATAACACATTGCAGATAATAAACAATCATTGAATCAATAGAAGAGAAAATGTTTTTTTTTATATATTTAAAAGTTACTTAAATAATAGCAATACTATATTAACCGACCGATTTTTGTGTATTTATAGTGTAACAAATAATATAAGAACGTCATAGGACCTCTTACTTTATTTGCATAAGCAATGTTATCCCTACCTCACTTTTTATTATTCATAGGTATCATTAAAATAAAATCTTATAAAATGAATTCCAGCATTTCTTGTAACTTTAGAAAATTAACATCAATCATTAGTTTTAATGAATTCCATCTAAATACTCTCACCAATAATGAACATAGAACGTGTTTTAAAAAAACATCCCAAATACATAAACGCTTTCAACCTATAAGCCAATTCCTACAATGAGAATGTTGTAAGACAATACTTATAATGGTGCTTTGTGCACTGGTGTTTGCACTCGTCTTGATTGTCAAAAATTCAAATCCGTCACACTGTACTCAATTTAATATTAATAAGATCGATAAACTAATGATAGAGACTGCCATAGTTATTAGTCTGCACATATTATATTTGAATGGATAAGTTTTATCAACCGATTTGGATATTTTTTATCAGTTTAGTAGTTTGGATTTTAAACAAAAATATCAGGAATAAGTTTATCTAATGATTTCTTATGTTTACGCAAATGTTAGAATATAATATACTAAAATATAATTAGAAAATTATATTATAAAAAAGCGCGATAAAATCCGAAAAATAGTTTTAATTCAATAAGTATGTCGTCCTACTAAACGAAATTGCAAAATTTGTTTTCTATCGACTTTTTAAGTTGCGTTGGGTTTGTTCTAGTCTACTTCTTACATACGTCCTGTAAAATATAGCATAACACCTTTTCGCCTTTTCTGGGGTAGGCACAGGTAACACCGCAGCACGATAGTAGTACCGCGTTCGCAACATGACTACGACATCGAAACAGTATTATTTCTTACTAATACAAAAAATAAAAACTTTTTAACAAAAAATAGAACCGCCTTCAAAAACTACAATATCAAAAAAAAAATAAACATTATTTATATACTGGTTACCAATTCTGCAGTCAGTGACTAGTTAAAATTACTAGCTGGGCTAGATAAATACATGAATATATATATAATGCTTTATTTTAACTATGCACCGACTTTTGATATTAAAGTAACAAACATTTTACAACCCTCAACTATGATATTAATAACTCTGCACCAAATTACTTTGTATACCCGTATGCTGTAACACCCATCATACAATTGTATTCAAATCAACAAAAATGTTTGCATAACTGAGTTTAAAAAATTCAAGGCTACATCTATTACTAATTAAATAAGCAAATTAAGAAATAATTAAAACATACATTATATCTTTATAAGACAAATTAGTGAATGCACGTCACGAATATTTAAATATCGACCCGATGCCTTGGGCGCTAGTCAAAGTTACAGTCAAGGCGCTTACACATATTTTTCGCCCCACCAGTGAGTGCGACACAATCTATAAAAACATACACCCGGACAATTGACATCAATCTACACCCAACCGTTCCAAAGCACAATCAAAAATGTTCAGCAAAGTGAGTTAATTGAAAAGATAAAGCAAAAACTGATATTGTACAAAATAACAATTAAAACATTTCAAACATCAATAAATTTGTATGATTATTCGTTTTACAGATCGTAGCTATCAGCGCTCTCCTGGCTGCTGCCAACGCTGGGCTCTTAGGCCATGGACACGCCGTCTCTTCCCAAAGCATCGTCCGCCACGATGAGGCCGTGGTACACGCCGCTCCTGTAGCGCATTACGCCGCTCTCGTTGCCCACTACGCCGCTCCCGTTGCCCACTACGCTGCCCCCGTCGCCCACTACGCTGCCCCTGCAGCCCACTACGATGGTCATGATGAATACGTAAGTAACATTGTATTGACTTTGATTATGTGAACACCTATCTTTTTACATTTTTTATGAATATTTTACCATGTATGGTATATATGGAGGTAGTGAACTAAGCTTATTTACAATAAACTTTATTCTTCCTATTGCAGGCACACCCTAAATACGACTTCGCCTACTCCGTGGCCGACCCCCACACCGGCGACCACAAGTCCCAGCACGAGAGCCGCGACGGAGACGCCGTGCACGGCTCCTACTCCCTGGTGCAGCCCGACGGCTCCGTGCGCAAGGTCGACTACTCCGCTGACGCCCACAACGGATTCAACGCTGTCGTACACAACTCCGCCCCGGCCGCACACCCCGCCCCCGCTGTACACGTTGCTCCCGCCGTGCACGCCATCCCCGTTGTCCACGCCGCCCCCGTTGTCCACGCTGCTCCCGCTCATGCCTATCATCATTACTAAGTAATAACAATAAATTAAATATTCAAATTCTAATCGCCAAATATTTTTGTAAGATTTACATAATGTATTTGTTTAAAAGATAATAAAATATAGCTACGATGAAATAAGCCTTGAAAAATCGTTATTTACTATACATAAATCGTACATTATTATGGTCGCCTAATGAAAAATAAGTGAAAAAAAGTGACCTGACCAAAGCTAGAACAAATCTTTCTTAATACAAAACTCATCCGGTACTCATAAGTAATTTAAATGCAAGAAATTTACTCGTTATAACATTATCTTTCATTTAACTGATAACATGGATAGAGCAATCAATAATAAAACTACAACGAACACATCAGCATAGCTATTTTGAATGTCGAAGGGTCATCAATTCTTGTCCATTGATTTTTTTTAACGCCATTCAGCCATTAGCTGTTGTTAGACTACTCGGTCAGGCCTACGTTGAAAAACGAGCCTATTATTATTTTAAAATGTCTAGGCAAATACGTGGGCTCTGTGTAATTGTAAACGCAATCCATTATTGTTTATTGACCACTATGTAAAATGAATACTGCAATGTTTTATATGAATATTGTTACCAAAACAAATGCAATGAGCCCTTTAATTATTTTAAGTGATGAAACTACACACATAAGGTTTAACACCTAAACTTTAAAATGGATTTTTAAATTATACATAACACATATAAATTGCCGCAAAGATATTACAAAATATAAAGTGTGCATACTTCGTTATAAAAGTTTTATTATTTTAGAAAATATTTAGTCTACTGTTTCTTTTTTATTTCGTCAACTAGGCTTAATAAGAGAAATGGTTAGGACTTTATGATCGTAAACTTATGTTAAACCACCCGCCCCTGGAGAATTCTCTACAAAAAACCGTCATAAGCCACTGCATTTCGTATCCGGAAATTTCAAATGCTCAGTCTTATGCTCAATAATTACAATTTCCTTTAAACGGTAGTACAGAATTATTATTATCTCGCTGTTCTGGTGGCACAAATAAACAATGCATATATACTCCGGCGAACTTAAACATAATATAACAATACAAACCCTGCGTGTATCATATATATGTGTTATATATGTTTAGTAACGTTCAGGGTAGGTGTATGAGTATTTCTCAAATGAAATGTTCGTCACGAAATAGTTTATTAGAAATATTATAACGAGTTTCTCTGTCTCATCTGTCTTTTCTTTTGTTTGTCTTAATACATTCGTTCTATCAAATAATATATAGAATGAATGTATTAAGAATTAAAAAAAAACAAAAGAAATCGTAATAATATTCCGTAAAAACTATTTCATTGCGCACATTTATTTGAAGAAATAATCATGTACCGTCTAAAGAGATGAAGGTCTAGTCATAGTCTTCGCGAAAGAACATTGGTTTATCTTATTAAGAAAAATACCTGAAAAAATATATTGCCACTTTTCGGAGGCATATTAACTTCTGAGCGGTACGCTGAGGTTTATATCACTAATATAGTCTACTACCTTTTACTCTAGGCACCGCCCGCGTGATAAACTTTTACCGGGATAACAGCCCTGTATTTTTATCTGGGATAAAAAGTAGCCTAAGTCCTTTTTATGGTTCACCCTTACACCCTAACAAATTTCAATGAATTCGTTCAGTGGTTCAACGTGTAACAGATATACAGATTTACTTTGGCATTTATAATATAAGTATAGATAGTGTAATATTATAACTAGATAATAATTAGCTAATAAATCTTGATTTTAATAATGTATGGTTTAATTTAAAGGACAAGCTTTACAGGATAGTAAAACCAAGGAATTATATTATGACTATTATATTTCATGCTCCCTTTACGGCATGAGCAAAGGATTAGTGTTTCTCATTACAGCGGCGATAGCCTGGGAGTGGAACGGACTCTCGAGACGAATGTGCGTAGGTTCAAAACCCAAGGACACGCACCTCTGACTCTTTTAAAGTTATGTGTGTATTATTTGTGAATTATCGTTTGCTTTAACAGTAAAAACATTATGAGCAAACCTGCATATCTAAGAAGTTCTCGAAAATAATTTCGAAGGTATGTGAAGTCCTACTAACCTCATCTAACTTAACCTAAATCCTCTCAGTAGTAGAGGCGACACTTGCCCAGCAGTGAGACAATATGTAATACAGAGATGAGTATAATATATTATATTATTCCGTCGGCCAACGCCTTTGAATGCCCATATCATAATATACCTTATTTACAAATGATATATTTAATTTACCTTATCTACACAACTATTTTTCAACTTTAAATGGACTACAAAATAATACCTAAAGTTGCAAACTAAATTAATAGAAGAGAATTAATGGTTACCTACTTCGTAACTAAAATGAAATTCAACTAAAATAAACCAATAATTTCAATAAAATTACAAAACAGGGATCAATGTAAAACGACACTAGTAAGATATCAATAACCAATGTTACATTCTCACGTCAGCAAATAATTAAATCATTTCAATTGTATTTATCGAATTCGCGAACGTCTACGTCACGCATATTTGTATCAAGTCCAGTGCCTTGAGTGCATGTCAAAGTTAGAGTCAAGGTGCTTGCAAACATTTCTTTGCCCCACCGCGATTAATATGTGCCAACCACGTTCTATAAAACTATACACCTAGACGTTTGACATCAATCTGCATTTGACTGTAGAACTAGAATTCCAAAAATGTTTACCAAAGTAAGTTATAAAATTATTATATATGTTTGTCTTATTTTCCGTCATTAGTCTTAAATAATTACTTTGCATACCAAATTAATCACATAAGTATGAACTTATGACTTGACCAACAATAATTATTTATCTCTAACAACGAATGATATCATTTTCAGGTTGTAGCTATCAGCGCCATTCTGGCCGCGGCCAACGCTGGACTCTTAGGCCACGGACACGCTGTCTCTTCCCAAAGCATCGTCCGCCATGATGAAACCGTTGTACACGCCGCCCCTGTAGCGCACTACGCCGCTCCCGTCGCCCACTACGCCGTACCCGTAGCTCACTACGCCGCACCCGTAGCGCATTACGCCGCTCCTGCTGCTTACTACAATGGCCACGATGAATACGTAAGTCGAATGAAATATTATACAATAAAAAAAAAATTATACTTGTATAACTTAAACACTGCAGAGTATCTGCAAAATCTTTATAGGGAATCAGTCCCGAATTTATTTATGATATTTTTTCTATTATTATGCCAGGCTCATCCCAAATACGACTTCTCCTACTCCGTGGCTGACCCCCACACCGGCGACCACAAGTCCCAGCACGAGAGCCGCGACGGAGACGCCGTGCACGGCTCCTACTCCCTGGTGCAGCCCGACGGCTCCGTGCGCAAGGTCGACTACTCCGCTGATGCCCACAATGGTTTCAACGCCGTCGTGCACAACTCCGCCCCCGCCGTGCACCCTGCTGCCCCTGCTCATGGATACCATCATTACTAAACAATTATAACTAGTCAATCTGCTATCGCCAAATACTTGTGATAAAATGTTTTCTTAATTTTTTTGCCATGCATATTGTATGAAAACTGAATAAACTATTGAACAAAAAATACTACAATATTTGTTTTCACAATAAAATATTTGGTTGAAAAGAAATGGATATCCACCAATACATCAAAGAAGTTGCCAAAGTACAGTTCATAGATGAATCGGTTCAAATAAAATTCTCTAATCTGTAACAATATTTAAATACTAGCTTCCGCTCGCAGCTTCGCCCGCGTGGATTTCGGACTTCAAAAATGGAGCCGGTCGCGA
>NC_051140.1:14687248-14710453 GCF_014839805.1 Manduca sexta
AATCAGTCAGTACCGTGCGCATGTGCTAGTCGTGTACCTGAGCGCAGTGTGCAGTGTATGCAGCGAGTGAGACTCACCCGGAGTGGTCGTCGCCGTGGTAGTGCACGTCCCTGAGCGAGCCGTCGGGCTGCTGCAGCGAGTAGTAGCCGTGCACTACGTCGCCGTCGCGGGACTCGTGCTGCGACTTGTGGTCGCCGGTGTGTGAATTCTCCACAGAGTATTCGAATTCGTACTTAGGGTGAGCCTAAAAATATAAATAAGTTAATATCATCAAAATACTCGCTGAATTAAGTATGAGTCATCTTAAATATTAACTCAATTAGAGAGTTGGGGTTACATAGTTTTTTTTTTTTTTTTTAATAACCCTCATCTCTGCTGTCACAGGTACGGAGCTTAATTTAAGAATCAGCAAAAGAAGATGCGCTATTTGGCTGTTACTAGAAATATGGCAACCTACATTACCGGATCTCCTCGTCATTCGCCTAACTGAATCACTTTAATACGAGTTGAGTTTATACGGTGGTTGTTATGAAAACATATTTGCTACAAACCAGTACTCCTATACTAGCATTGCTTTGTCTACTTACATGGTGATCCTTGTGTTGATGTCCGTGCCTCTGCCCATATCGATGACCATGACCATGGCCGTATCCTTGTCTCTGCCCATATCCAAATCCTTCTGCCTGCCCGTGTCCAAACCCTTGATTATGCCCAAATCCAAACCCTTGACCATGCCCGTGTCCAAATCCTTGACCGTAGCCATGTCCAAATCCTTGACTCTGTCCATATCCATGTACTTCCCCATTCCCATATCCATGGCCTTTTCCATGTCCAGACTCGGTAGGGCTGTCGTATTTCTTTATATGTTGGGAGGAGAAGGCAGAATGCGAGACCGCAGCACCCAGCAGGGCGGTGAATACTAAGATCTAAAGAAATAAAATGATTATATTTGAAAAACACATTTTGCGATTGTGTTACTAGTATTTTATTACGAATTATTATTAGCAATGAAATTATATAAGGGTCCTTGCATTGCAAGATTATAGAAGGTTCCAAATTCTACGTTACCTTAGCAACCATTTTGTATTTTCTTTTGTTGGATGAGACAAAATACGATAGATGACTGATATAGAAGATGCTATACTAGTGTCTTTTATATGTTTAAATCTTTAACCACCACCAAACTGACATTTCACACGACGTTTATAGTTTTATTGGTTAGTTTAGGTATTACGAAAGATAGGCACAACGATATTTTGATAATTGTTTGGTGAAGACAGAAAATGTTGTAATTGAAAATGTCAACATAATTATTTTATTGCTTTTACGTCCTATGTTGAGATCAGGAAACCTATTCTTGTGATGAAATTATGAGTTATAATAGCTTACCTTCATATTAATATAAGGATAGGGATTAACTACTTATTGCACTCCCGGTTTGAATTCATTTACATAACGCAAAAGAGGAGCGAGATTTCAATTCTGGCGATTCACGTTATTTGAATTGATATTCAATGAAAAATTTGGCTTACTGGTGATAGCACCGAGACAGTTATCGGAATAAGAGATCTTAGCATTATTCTACTAGGGCAATAAAGCAAAAAGTACGAAAGCTATAAATCTCTAATGCTTATTTCAAGCCGATAATTTTATACAGTGCGCCAGTAAATTAAATAGAAGATTGATTGGTTTACTCTAAAGGAAACATTTTTCTAATATCCACGCTCATATTTATTTCAGACTAGGTTTTGGCTTCACCCACGTGAAAAGCCTTTCCCACTACAGGAATCGTACGACACATAACGTATACCACGGCAGCATCATCAACTTAAATCAGATTAAAACAAATACAATTTCTTATAGGAGGGAATTACCAGGATAAAAAGTAGCTCTAATGTTACCCTAGAACTTAGTCTGTCTATGTGTCAAATTTCATCTACATCTGTTCAGCAGTCAGTACGTTTATATCTAAGTATAGGTTTGAGTATGAGTATGTGTGTGAGTTTACTATATGAGTATGAGTATGCATTAGTATGATGAGTTTGAGTATAAGTATACGTATAAGTAAAAAAGTAAGACGTGAAAAGATTTGCCTGTAATTGGGCCGTAACCATTTTGTACTAAGTAAGCTTCTTCTGACCCTGTTACTACTGATATCCCTACCACAAGGTAGTCTAATCTATTTGCAATTGAATATTGATATATTTATAAGCATAGTATTATCCAAATAAAATATAAGGTAATTTTATAGGTAATTTATTTTTGTAGCAGATACATAACTTCATTTCATTACAAAATAATAGTATCATATTGTAGTTGTAGTTCAAGTTTCAGTCTAGTAATAATGATGATATTGTGGTACGACGTGATGGGTGCTGTACTTGACGTCAGCATGGAACCTGTAAACAAAACAGCATAAGTGAGTACCGTGCGCAGTCGCAAGTCTCGCTGCGGGTGCGCAATGAGTAGTGAGTGCAGCGAGTGAGACTTACCCGGAGTGGTCGTCGCCGTGGTAGTGCACGTCCCTGAGCGAGCCGTCGGGCTGCTGCAGCGAGTAGTAGCCGTGCACTACGTCGCCGTCGCGGGACTCGTGCTGCGACTTGTGGTCGCCGGTGTGCGGGTCATCCACCTTGTACTCGAAGTCGTATTTCGGATAAGTCTGCAAAAGTAAACAATGTAAATGAATCATTAAGAATAGATGATGCTAAAAACAGATTTATCGTAGTGGAATGATAATAATATTAAAATATATCTTACGTAGTAGTCATGGTGTTCGTGTCCGTGATGGTACACGGGCTCGTGGTGACCGTCGTACTTGTGCACGTGCTGGGAGGAGAACGCGTGGTGCGCCGCTGCAGCACCCAATAAGGCAATGAAAACGAATATCTGAAAAAAGAAAATAATTATAGTCAAGCATAATTCAAACATGACAGTATCAATGTGAAATATTAAGTTATTTATTTGTTGTATATAAAAAGATAGTATTTTGAAATTATTATATAAGCTAGTATTTTACTTTTATTTACATACCTTAGCAACCATTTTGGGTTATTGGTTGTTTGTACAAACTTAGTTGTTAACTGACACAAACTTCTAAATCGGTTCTTTTATATTGACCAAATGCAAATGACCAAGGTGACTTTTCGCACTGATTGTTTTATTGATTAGAGATTGATATTATTACAGTTACGCAAAAGCAATATATAGATAATAGTGTCACACGAAATACCAACAATTCAATGTCATTCGTTGTTTAATGGGATGGAACGTATGATTTAGAACTTTATTAAACTTGATCAATTTCAGTGCAATGTTGCAGATACATATTCTTTATTTCTTCTGGAAGATAGACTCTTGAGTTTTTTTCGGGCAGCATTGTGTATCTTCTTATTTTAGTACAGGAATGTAAGCTCATGCCAGAAATACTTATAGTCTAGAGAATAATTATTTTCAGCACCAGGTAGTGTCAAAATGCGGTTAATAAATAATATTAAGGATATTTACGTAAAAATCCAGAAACCCATTCTCATAATATGAGATGTGGTGAATTCTTGAGCTTAGAATTCTATTGAATTATGTCGTGACATAGTATAGAAGCATTTAACAATTTGGTAAACTATAATTGGATTCATTGTAAAACCTAAAATTAGTAGTATATAATTAAAGTACACGACAAAACATATTATTGTGTGCAAATAATGATCGAGAGTGAATAATTTTGCTCACTATTCTAACTGAACGCACGTGCTCATCTCACATCTTGATTCGAAAAGAATTCCGTATTTCGTAAGTAAGTATTATAATGTGAAGAATCTTTATACTTACTTAAAATATTAATGGCGTACAAGTTATGATATAAGGTATATCGTTAGTAGATTTTAGTAAAACATGTGAAATATATTTAAGATTTTATTAAGTTTCTTTTTGTGTACATAGAGTATAAAATAATTTAACAAAATAACAAGTAACAAAATGCAATATAACAAGTGAGGGTTGGTCTAGTGATGGTGCTGGTGGTGTGCCGGCTGGATGTGCTGCGCGTGACCCTGGCGCTTCACCACCGCGTTGAACCTGTGGGAACGATATCAATATTATATTGTATTTTATACTATACTTTTACTATATTGTAAAACAGTACTTTCGTGTTTACATAAAAGTCTACTAAATATTTTGATATCGATGGCCTCTATTTAAAGTTGTTTATGTTATTCGCAATATCGTAAATTTTACATTAAGTTTAAAGAATTTAGTTTTATCATTTTAGGTATTTTGATTATCATCACTATGATGAACCTTTATCTATATAAAGGTTATATATAATTTGATCACGCTTTTATTTTTAATAAAATAACCTGCATTGCAGATTTCAGTTTAGTTATCCTACAGTTACACTTCATACGTACATAGTGTATATTAGCCTTTGTTTGACGCGTATTTTAATCATAACGAAATTTAATAGAGCAGCACAAAAGTTTCTTACCCGCTGTGTTTGTCAGCTGAGTAATGAACAGTTCTGATGGTGCCGTCGGCCTCGTGCAGGCTGTACACGCCCTTCACCACATCGCCGTCGCGAGTCTCGTGCTGATACTTCTTGTCGCCAGTGTGAGGGTCCTCAACTTTGTATTCATACGCGTATTTGGGATGAGCCTGTTTCATAGATTTAAATGCGCTTGAATATAAATGTTTTCTTTCGCCTTATGTGATTAACATTGTTATACATTTTTAACTTACATAGTAGTCAACGTGATTATGTTGGTGTTGGTCCTTGTGGTGATTGTGCTCGTAATGCGCGGGCGCGTGATGCTGATCATGCGACGTGTGTAGCACGATGCTCTGCGATGAGAGGGCATGGCCGTGCTCATGGTGTTGGGG
This sequence comes from Manduca sexta, assembly GCF_014839805.1. NCBI lineage: Eukaryota > Metazoa > Arthropoda > Insecta > Lepidoptera > Sphingidae > Manduca > Manduca sexta. The sequence continues at coordinate 14,692,121 of NC_051140.1, forward strand.
GCGAGCGCTGGCGAAGGCGATGGTAGCGACGATCACGAAAATCTGTATTATTTGTTAAATCTTAATAATTTACTACGCATAAATATCCTAATATATACAGCGTAGTATTTTTGGTAAATCGGAATGTACAAGATAAATTAGTCACATGTGAACCCATTTAATATAATAATAACTGCTATTATTCTGTAATAAGTCGACACAGAGATATTAAAAACAAAAGACAACAATAGACACAATGTATAATGTAACCAAGCTGGTAGTGGTTTGTTGATTAAAATAAAGCCCAGTAATAAAAGCTTATAGGAACTAAAAAAACAAGACTACTAGATTTCAGTATGTTTAACCAACCCACTCACCTTGTACATTTTGGTCGAATTGTTTTAATTGAATTATAGAACAGTCCTCTTTTGGATTTCTGTATGAAAAGTGATAATACTTTAATGTGCAACATGTCTTTATATACCCAGTAAAAAGTAATTTTCGCAATACATAATATTTTTGACCAAACCAGATTATTTGAATAACCAGATAATATTGAGACAAGTTCAAGTATGTGTTACTTACTTTTATTCAAGTGGACTTATTACCAAATCGGGACCTTCATTACCTAAAAAACATAGTTAATACTATAAATGTTATGCCAGCTTTTTGTGTAGAAACATGCCTCTGTTTTTCGGATTCTCTATTAATAAAAAAATATGAATTTTTTATTGCTTTGAAGTGTTACGTATTGAAACTAGTACGTACGAACATTATTTAATTTTTTTATACGCAACATTCGTTGTAATTGATGGTAAACGTATGAAAATTATTTACTTTTTTATACGGACACTGCAAAGGGATCCCACTGCCCCTGATGGTAAGTAGAGTGGAATTCAACAGAATGTCAATTGACGAGAGATGACTAATAATTAATAAATTATTCATTTGTCATAAACGACAGCTAGTAATTTTTTAGGCGTATTCTATGCAGTCGTTGCGACACGGTTTCAAGTGTCCAAATTGTATATTCTTATGGCACATCTACTGTTATATAAAGCTGAAGAATTTGTTTGATTGAACGTTAGGGTGCTCAGGAATGCTATGACCAAAAGGAATGGGCGTCAATGAAAAATATTGCAAAAACTAGGAAAAATTATTGCTTAATAATGTGCCAGTATCGTACCATCCAGGGCCACCTTATCTATCCGGGTGCCCCTTTTAAGCGACCTCTTTTATATCCTAACAAAGTTTTTGGTTGGTATATTTTTGCCGTTTCTGCCCTAGAAGAACGCCAGTGAGTTATTGCTTACAATGTGTCTAGGTATTATAGAAATACTTTTTGTGATAACATATCTGAAATACATGTATGCCTCCAGTTATGGCACAGTATTTTAAAAGTAGTAAGTCATAATGGAAGCATATTAGTAAAATCATAATCTTTGATAAAATATTATGGAGGGTAGAAAAATAAAAATACAAATTTTATGTCAATAAATCACTTTTATTTGAGCAGTATGTTTGGTTATAAAATGATAATAATTAATGTGCGATAAGTGTATCAGTCTAGTAATAATGTTGATGCTGGGGCACGACGTGATGGGTGCTGTACTTGACGTCCGCGTGGAACCTGTGAACATAGCAGCATCAATTAGTACAATAAGCAAGCGCTAGTCACGCTGCGTGTGCGCAGTGTATAGTGTATGCAGCTAGCGAGACTCACCCAGAGTGGTCGTCGCTGTGATAGTGCACGTCCCTGAGGGAGCCATCGGGCTGCTGCAGCGAGTAGTAGCCGTGCACTACGTCGCCGTCGCGGGACTCGTGCTGCGACTTGTGGTCGCCGGTGTGCGGGTCATCCACCTTGTACTCGAAGTCGTACTTCGGGTAAGTCTGCAAAATTAGTAATTTTATTAAAGCATTACCAATACTATCGATGCTGCTAAAAGCAGTAAGTATTATCGTCTTAGAATGATTGAAATATTATATATCTTACGTAGTAGTCATGGTGTTCGTGTCCGTGTCCGTGATGGTACACTGGTTCGTGGTGACCGTCGTACTTGTGCACGTGCTGGGAGGAGAACGCGTGGTGCGCCGCTGCAGCACCCAATAAGGCAACGATAACGAAGAACTGAAAGAAAAATAACTACAGTTATACACAAATTGTATTTTTTATATTATACAAAAATTCTAGCGTTTTTCAACTAGGTACAACTTTAACCTCTTGGACGTTTTAGATTTTTTAAAACATTTTCCATACCTTAAGAACCATTTTTTTATTTTTGTACTATTGATACCAACTTCAGTAGTTGACTGACATAAACATATAACTCGTTGTCTTTTATATTGTTTAAAATTATAATGACCAAGGTGATTTTTCACAGTTGGCCGTTTTTATTGATTAGATATTGATATAAATTCTGTTACGCAAAATTATTTTTTTGGTAGTTGTGTCGCCGAACATATCAGCAACTGAAGGTTATTCGTTATTTATATTGAAATGCATGCAATATTTTGAAGTATTAGGCTAGAACTTTAAACTAGGACTGATGGATTGGCGGCAGCAAATATTAGAAGATAATATGTTTATTTTTATTACAGATATTTTAACATTGAGTCTTTAATATTTCCTTATTATGAGGATTGAGGATATTTTATGCGTTTACTGAATCTTCAAACATTACAAAAGATACTCCTATTTCTACAAAGGATAAGCAGAGATGTAACGCGTGAAGTTGTTCTGTCGTGAAATTGCTTTGCGAGGATATATAATCTATTTTGTATATATACTACAAGCGAGTGAATTTAGTACATTTTATGCGTTATAATAATTCTAAAGATAATACCAAAAATATTAATATAGATAGCCGTCAGACTAGTTAGTAGTTAGAAGTGAAACGTCTGCCGAGACGAATGTCCGTAGGTTCAAAACACAAGGGCCTTCTCTGAGTGACTTCTGACATTTCTAAATTTATGTGAGTATAGGTACCTACTTAATGAATTATCAATTGCTTTAACGGCAAAGGAAATATCGCGAGAAAACGTGTATACCTGAAAAGTTCTCTATATTATTTTTTTTTAAATATGTGAGGTCTGCTAATTCGCTCTAGGCAGGTGTGATGGACTAAGGCCTAATCCCTTTCAATAATAGAGCAGGCCTTTGCCCAGCCCAGGGACAGTATATTATATATAAAATACATTTCCAATGTAAAATATATATTTCCATCATATCAGAATAAAGCAACTGCTAAGGAAATAAAGATGCACAAACATAAACGTTTTGAATTTCAAATGATGTTTTATAATATTATCAAAATATTTATGAAAGAGATTAATTATAGCCATTGATTAAATTAACTTACTGTGAATATTTACGGTTCTAAAATAATAATTTGCCCCACAGGTTCAATGGCAGCATATTGTGATTCCACCGATCCCCTAGTTTGCCTAGGATTGGAATTATTGTCCTTCAAAGCGGCAACCAGTAGACAGTAGGATTTGCTTGCGACTAAGACAATGATATTTCGTTTTCTTTACAACCCTTATTTTATTATATTTTTTTAGTAAATCTTTTAGAGTTCGCGTACGGCTATTGCCGATTACAGAGGTTTCTATCCGGATTAAAAATTTCAGAAAGAACGTCAATGACATTAAAATGTAGATTGGGTTATGGGTATTATTCTAGCCAATGATGAAATATCGTATAGGCGTAAATGTTTAACAGACTGTCTACCGAAACATAAAGTTTCTGAGAAGAATTTCAATAAAAGAAGTAATGTATTTCAAGTTTTATTAAGTTTCTTTTTGTGTAAAATAAAATATAATTAAAACTAGCAACAAATAACAAAGTGCAATATAACAAGTGAGTGTTGGTCTAGTGATGTTGCTGGTGGTGTGCGGGCTGGATGTGCTGCGCGTGACCCTGGCGCTTCACCACCGCGTTGAACCTGTGAAAGGAGAATAGAACGTTATACTAAAAGGCAATTTAACTGTTTAGTAAACCCCATTTGAATACTCAAATAGTAAACTTATGAATTTATGATAAAATTTGTAGAGTAATTTAACTAAAATAACTCACCCGCTGTGCTTGTCAGCGGTGTACTCGACGATCCTGATGGTGCCGTCGGCCTCGTGCAGGCTGTACACGCCCTTCACCACATCGCCGTCGCGGGTCTCGTGCTGGTACTTCTTGTCGCCAGTGTGAGGGTCCTCTACTTTGTATTCGTACGCGTACTTGGGATGAGCCTGTTTCATAGATTTAAATGCGTTTGAATAGAAATGTTTTCTTTCTTTTTTGTGATTAACATTGTTATACTTTTTTCACTTACATAGTAGTCAACGTGGTGATGTTGGTGTTGGTCCTGGTGGTGGTCGTTGTGGTGGTGGTGCGAAGGCGCGTGGTGCTGGTCATGCGACGCGTGCAGCACGATGCTCTGGGATGAAATGGCATGTCCATGTCCGTGGTGTTGAGGAAGAGCGCTGGCGAGGGCGACGGCGGCGGCAATTACGAAAATCTTAAAGTTTTCCTTTTAATAAGATTTCAAATAAAAAAAAAAAATAAGTTTACAGTCGTTTCCTGTATGGATTCTTAGGCATATCAATGTCGCACACTTCTGAGTACATATTTGTGTTCATTTTTATTGTGTGACCTCTCTTTGAAGCTCAGGATTTCGCTAGCTTCCAAGCCAAAATATACCACTACTCAGACTATCTGAATATTAAAGTCGATAAATAAGCTTGTATAAATAAAAATTATAGCTTTTTTTTTTTAATTTATTCGAAAACGGTTTAGATTTAAGGACTCACATACGCCAATTACACTGTTATTTTTTGTTATAAAAATTTGACAAATGCAATGTAGAATGGAATATTGAGCACAATATATTTTTAAAAGCAAATATGAACGCGCTTCACTATCATTACCGTTTGACGAGTTGGGAATGTTATTAATTACCTTGTACATTTTGGTTGTAAGGTTTTTAGTGGCTTGTAGAACAGACCCTGCTTGGTTCACTGTATGAAACGTGATAATACGTTAATGTGTAATATTCCCTTATATACTTAGTCCCCAGCGTGTTTTCGCAATGCGCTGTAATTTTTCACCAAACCAGATTATTTCGTACGACAAGATTTATGTTAACTCAAGTTTAAGGACAGAACTGCATGCCTTACTTTTATTTTGCTTCATTCTTTTTATTAGTAGTTGTAGTTACGGTGAATCTAAGAAAATGTGAAATATTATGTACCTAAAGAAGTGATAGGCTTGACACACACACACACACAAAACAATATCACGCATTTATCCCCGAAGGGATTTCCCACTTTTGTTCAAGTGTGTTCCGTCCCATGATGTGATAGGTAGGGGGTGAGCCCATCGCCATATCGGGCACAAAATCCACGCTCCTTGCTGATACGGTACAGGAAAACCCAAATATCACTTATACCGACTCGTGATTCGAACCCAGAACCTCAGAGCGCTGTACCGCGCAAACAGTACAACAACGCCACCGAAGCAGTCAAGTCAAGTCATCGAGGATTGGTACAATAACGAGTTAACCCGATATCTTGTTTACTTTAACTTTTTTTATATCATAACAAGCTTCAAATTTTCCAACACTCTGCAACTGTTAGACTTTAAAAATTAATATAATGTCGATACCTACAATCTACATATTAAGGAAGGCAGTGTTGTCAGTTCTTTATTGTGTGAGTTTGTTACTGTTTAAGATAACGAAAATAAGTTCCTTCAGTAAAATGCTCATATAATAAATATAATTAGTGTCGTAAAAATAGTTGATTAATTATAAATAAATAAATATCAGTTATTATATCAATATCACTTTTATTTGGACAATTTTTTTTATACGAAATAGTTATAATTTTTATACAATGATTTCAGTCTAATAGTAATGATGATGCTGGGGCACGACGTGATGGGTGCTGTACTTGACGTCAGCGTGGAACCTGTGAACAAAACGGCATCGGTAAGTATGGTATGCACGCGCAAGTCATGCTGCGTATGCGCAGTGTGTAGTGAGCAGCAAGTGAAACTCACCCGGAGTGGTCGTCGCCGTGGTAGTGCACGTCCCTGAGCGAGCCGTCGGGCTGCTGCAGCGAGTAGTAGCCGTGCACTACGTCGCCGTCGCGGGACTCGTGCTGCGACTTGTGGTCGCCGGTGTGCGGGTCATCCACCTTGTACTCGAAGTCGTACTTCGGGTACGTCTGAAATCAGACCAATAACATTGTTAACAGTGATTAACGCCGAAAATGGCGTAATGGATTGATTAATTATAATTATTGTAACTGCTTGTTTAATGTATAGTTTTAATTTTAACTAACGTAGTAGTCATGGTGTTCGTGTCCGTGTCCGTGATGGTACACGGGCTCGTGGTGACCGTCGTACTTATGCACGTGCTGGGAGGAGAACGCGTGGTGCGCCGCTGCAGCACCCAATAAGGCAACGAAAACGAATATCTGAAAGAAAAATAAAATATTAAATTAAAGTATTCCAAACACGACAGAAATATAAAAATTGTAGAACTTTAAATATGCAAATTAGCTTATCGGAGTCTTGTAACTTTTGAAAATTGTATATTTAAAACGGTTTCCATACTTTGGTGAACATTTTATTTTAAGTTTTGTCTTGTTGATACAAAGTTCTGTAATAGATTGACATGAACTACTAACTTGTGTCTTTTATATTGTTTAAATGCATAACAATCAAGGTGAGTGTCTCAGCTGACCGCTATAATAGATTAGAATTTGATGTAAAAATTTCAATTACGTAAAATTCGACTGCTTCGGTGGCACAGTTGTATTACGGTGCAACTACAATGCCTTGGGTTCGATCCCCGGGTCGGGCAAAGTGTGTAAGTATTAAGTTTTTCAACTAAGTATCAGCCCAGAGCCTGGAATATGTACCCGATAAGGCGATAGGATTATCACTTTATTTTACGGAATACATACATGGAAAAGTAGTGTCTCTGCCTACCACTTCGGGGATAAAAGGTGTGATTGTGTGTGTAAAATTAGTATCTGGATAGAGTATCGTACAATACACCGACAGCTGAAGGTTATTCGTTGTTTTGATTGAAATTCATGCAATGTTCAAAGTATTCTTCGATTAGAGCTTTAAACTGGAACCGATAGGACGTCTTAAGCTAATATCAAATTAAGGAATTTTTATGTTCCAGAGATAAGAAACATTACCAGTAGTTAAGGAAAAAATATTACGTTGGTACACAACTGTTAACCTACTGAATTTTCGAATGCTCACTACATTGAAAGAAGTGTTATTTTGATGTATAACCTATATTACTGTAAAGTTTCATCCAAATCCGTTCAGTACTTTTTTGGTGAAAGAATAACAAACAGACATATATACATTCATTCTCACAAACTTTCGCATTTATAATATGGGTAGTTTCTAAAACTATGTATCATCCGGTTAAGATTATTTATTTATTTAGCACTTTATATAATAAAAGTATACAGGTGGACTTAATGCCATAGGCATTCTCTACCAGTCAACGTTAGGGTGGTGCAGAGATAATCAAGGTAGGTGCATAAGAGGAAGATAAGAACAAAAACAAAATATTCAGGAATCAAATAAAAATTAATAAATGTACGTATATACACATCGATAAATAAATACATAAGATAAATATTTAATTTAATTTACGCAATTTTCGTTCTAGAACTTATTGTCTACATCTATTATCGTATTTGAATTGCGAAAAACTAATTTTTTATTTTCCATATTTTTCCATATTTTATGGTTAAGTCCATATTTTACAAAAAAATATCACCATCATCCATATTTTCAAACATCATACGTGCGTGACGTTTTGAGCTGCTTGCGCGTCGTTGTATTTTTACGTACTTACATACCTACCTTTGCGCTACTACGTATTATATTTTTCTTTCGACGTTTCGAAGACTGCAGCTTTCATGGTCACGGGGCGGACTAAGGTGTTGGTCGATCGAAAAGGCTGCAAAGTCTTCGAAACGTCGGGATAAAAATATAATATAAATAACCGCGATAAAATAAAAAAAAAATATTTTTAATGAAACGATAATTTTTATAGAATTTGAATTCAATATTTCGCTACCTTATAAATTTTTTTATTTTTAAATATAACTCTTACTGTAACAGTAACTAATTTTTCAAAGTAAAGAATGTTTAAAATGAAAGGTATTGTTGTTATATACTCATATACTCATATATTATTATATATGTGTGTAATAAATATGTAATGTATAATGAACTAAGTTGGTGAATCTTCCGCTTTACTCAAGAGTAATTGTCGGACCCTCATTTTGAACGCTAGTCGCGTAGTGGACGCCGTGATTTCGAGGGGCAGTGAATTCCACATAAGAATAGACTGAATAGTGAAAGAAGAATGAGTGAAGCCAGAACTATGAGGGGGACATTTGAGAAGAAGATTATTAAAAGAGCGAAGGTTCCTGTTATGACTGTCACAAAGATATTGGAAGTTTGAAGATAAATAAGTATGAGGGGTAGCGGACATATGTTATTTGGTTTTCTTTAAAACCTTTATTTTGTTATAACTTATTAGTTATTATCATTTTGTAAGAATTTTCTAGCTTTTGGGTACGGTTATGTTCGCTTAAGTAGAATTTTGTCTGATTTAAAGTAGGTACATCACCGGGATCGAAAGTAGCTACTTCTAATGGTCTGGGTAATGGTCAATCAGTGATTTAAATTTCATTCAAAATTCATCGGCTTGTTCGTTATTGAACAATACATTTTCACACCTTATGTTACTCGTTAGGATATTAAGTATGTATATTCTTAATTCGTATCTTACACCTGTTGTACTACTGTAATATTATAAAAGCAGAAGTTTATAATATTAAGTTTAAACGCAAAAACTGCTGAACGAATTTGGATGAAATTTGTTTGGTATACCGGCACACCATATACTGAATTAACATATAGGCTTACTTATAAGCCGGTAATTTTCTTCCACGGAAAATAAAATTGATTTTAAAATAGACAGTGCTGAGGCCTTACAGAGTACGCTATATATATCGCTTCAGTAGACTCAGACATACAGAGACCTTGTAGAAGGAAAGATTTTTCGCGAGGACGAGGCTGCGGAAACCATTTAATTCCTAATATTTTTAGAAAAAAATTAAATAAAATACGTCATGTAATTAATTTTTTATTAAGTTCCTTTTTGTGTCTATAAGTAATTAAAAATATTTAAATTAACAACGAGTAACAAAATGTAATATAACAAGTGAGTGTTGGTCTAGTGATGATGCTGGTGGTGTGCCGGCTGGATGTGCTGCGCGTGACCCTCGTGCTTCACCACCGCGTTGAACCTGTAAAAGGAGCATAGAACGTTATACTAAAAAGCCAATTTAACAGTTTAGTACACCCCATTTGATAACTCAAATAGTAAATTTATCAATTTAAGATAAAATTTGTTAATTAAACTAAAATAACTCACCCGCTGTGCTTGTCAGCGGTGTACTCGACGATCCTGATGGTACCGTCCGCCTCGTGCAGGCTGTACACGCCCTTCACCACGTCACCGTCGCGGGTCTCGTGCTGGTACTTCTTGTCGCCAGTGTGAGGGTCCTCCACTTTGTATTCGTATGCGTATTTAGGATGAGCCTGTTAAATAGATTGAAATATCTTTTAATATAAATGTTTTCTTACGCTTTTTGTGATTAGCATTGTTACAGTTTTTTTTAACATACATAGTAGTCGACGTGGTGATGATGGTGTTGATCCTGGTGGTGGTCGTTGTGGTGGTGGTGCGAAGGCGCGTGGTGCTGGTCATGCGACGCGTGCAGCACGATGCTCTGCGATGAGATGGCGTGCCCGTGCTCGTGGTGTTGAGGAAGAGCGCTGGCGAGGGCGACGGCGGCGGCGAATACGAAAATCTAAAAGTTAAATGTCTTTTAATAAGATTTTAAATAAAAAATACATAAGTTTACAGTCCTTTCTTGTATGGATTCTTAGGCATATTAATGTAGCACACTTATGAGTACATAGTTATTCACATTTTCACTGGTTGACGTCACTTTGAAGCTCAGGATTTCGCTAGTTCCCAAGCTAACATAATATGCCCATTACACTATTAATATTAATTATTAAAATTTCACCCACGCAATGTGGAACGTTGAGCACAATATATTTTAAGAAGCAAAAATGAACACACTTTACTAACACTACTGTTTGCAGAATAGGGGTTGTTATTAATTACCTTGTACATTTTAATTATAAGTTTTTTACTATCTTGTAGAATAGACCCTGCTTGGTTCACTGTAAGGAGAGTGGTAATACGTTAATGTGCGTGATTCCCTTATATACTCAGTCTCCAGTTTGTTTTCGCAATGCGCTGTAATTTTTCACCAAACCAGATTATTTCGTACGAGCAGAAATATGTTAAGTCAAGTTTAAGGACAAAACTGCATGCCTTACTTTTAGTTTGTTTAATTTTCTTTACTGGTAGTCGTATTAATGGCGAACCTTAGTAAATGTGAAATATTATGTAGTTAAAGAAGTGAGCGAGCATCAAACCGATGGACAGACCCGATTAGAGACTCGTCTGCCACCAAATTCAACAAATTAGTTCAAGATGCGATGAACAGAAAACTGTGGAGACAAATAATCCTAACTCATGAGGAACCGACTACGAAGAGAGAGAAATAAATGATGAGTGGAAGCAAAAACAAGTTAACCAAGATAACGAACATAGTTCCTTGAGTAAAACGCTCATAGAATAGTTAATGTTATTTGCGGCGTAAAATATAGTTCATTAATTATAAATAGTCATAAATTATATTAATATTACTTTTATTTAGCCAATACTTTTTATACATAATAGCAATAACTTTTTACAATGATTTCAGTCTAATAGTAATGATGATGCTGAGGCACGACGTGATGGGTGCTGTACTTCACGTCAGCGTGGAACCTGTAAATAAAACGCCATCGGTAAGTACGGTGCGCACGTGCGAGTTATGCTGCGTATACGCAGTGTGTAATGAGAGCAGCAAGTGAAACTCACCCGGAGTGGTCGTCGCCGTGGTAGTGCACGTCCCTGAGGGAGCCGTCGGGCTGCTGCAGCGAGTAGTAGCCGTGCACTGCGTCGCCGTCGCGGGACTCGTGCTGCGACTTGTGGTCGCCGGTGTGCGGGTCATCCACCTTGTACTCGAAGTCGTACTTCGGGTACGTCTAAAATCAGACAAATAATATTGTTAACGTGAGTAATTCGTAGGCGTAATGGATTAATTATTGTTACCGGTTGCATAATATGTAGTTTCAATTTTAACTAACGTAGTAGTCATGGTGTTCGTGTCCGTGTCCGTGATGGTACACGGGCTCGTGGTGACCGTCGTACTTGTGCACGTGCTGGGAGGAGAACGCGTGGTGCGCCGCTACAGCACCCAATAAGGCAAGGATAACGAAGAACTGAAAGAAAAAAAAATAATTAAAATACATATTCCAAAGACTATAATAACATAAAAATTGTAGCACTTATCTATACGTATATACATACGCGAAGAAATAATTTGTATCCCTTTTTAAGCACAATCTGCAGACGGAAGAGTATGAGCTTTGGCTGATATTAACTGCTGATGATAACTTCATATTGTAGAGAAGAATTAAAAAAAAATGTCTGTATAATATGTGTTACATATATATTATACTAAGTATTACTCGCAGCTTCACGCTATAAAGGTACCTAAAAAGCTGTAAGTACATAATTCATAGCATATATAATTGACACCAGCGTCATCTATTTAAATCTGTTCAGCTGTTTCTTGGATTACTTCTATTAGATTTGTCGGTTGAATTTCGACCGCAGCACGATCACTATAATGCACAAATTGGCGTGACAGCGTATTACATGACAATTTTATATAAAAAGCTCTTCCACACCTTGCCAACCATTTTGTTTCAATTGTTGTATTGCTGATACAAAGTTTAGTAACTGACTGACACCAAATATTAACTCATGTCTTTTATATTGTTTAAAAGTATAATAACCAAGGTGACTTTTTACACCTGACCGCTATAGTTGATTAGAATTCGATATAATTTCGGTTATGTAAATTTAATATTTTGATAGTGTGTGACACAATACGAATGTAGAAGGTTATTCGAAATTTTATGACAATTTATGTGTTTCTTTTTTTGAAGTACTCTTCGTCTACAATTTCAATCTTAAACTCATGGGTTGAGTATTGATTATGGAATGTTTGAAGACATAATTTTTCTTTATAGCGCAGAGATTAAAGACGAAACTAATTGTGAGGATGTATGTTCCTCTTTCTCGAAAAAACTACTGAACGGATTTGGATGAAACTTTAAAGTAATATTGGCTATACACCAGAACAACACATAGGCTACAATTTATAATAATTTTATGTAATTTGGTCACAAAATAATGATACACATCAAGTAAGGAGGCAAAAAAAAAAACATCCCGGTAAACTGGTTCACGCGGGCGAAACCGCGAGCAAAATTTTGTTCTTTTATATTTGATAAATATTATTTGGTCGCTTAATGCGTTTATTGATTCTTTGAATGATATCGACAAACGCTTATTCCTATTTGTCCAAAGGCCGAGACGTAAGGAGGGAAATTAATTTACTGTATCTACTTTTCCATCAAAGGATTTGAAGGTTCTTTATGCATTACTCCTAAATTATTATATTTCTATGGACTTGTTTTGTGATATCTGAATAAATTCTAGTCTTCGAATATAATCTTGGGTGGCTTTCTAATACGAGACGGAGACGAAGAACAAACGACAGAAGAATATACGGATAACATTTACTTAAACATTGTCAAACAGGCATCAGATTAATTACCATTTAGTAAGATACAGGAAGGCAGTCCCTGAAATCATAATATCTAAAGAAATACCGATACACGGTGTGGACATGAAGGTTTGTTAAGTATTTATTACAGATTTTTTTTTTCCATAGAATAAATTCACAAGATTTTGGTAATTTGCGATATTTTGTAATATTCTTAATGAAAACCGTAAATGAGTAGAATGAAAAAAAAGAAAAGTGTGAAACATTTATTATTTAGAAAATAACAGTATAGCATAAACTAAAATAGGTAAAAAATAAAATACAAACAAATATAACATAATTATACGTATTAAAACCACAAGGGGCGCTGACATTCGGCTCCTTAACACATATTCCTATCAGTCCGACTGGTATTGCAGCACTGATTTTCAATGAGGAACCCAGGAGACGTAAATCTATTGCCTTAGTTGTACAGCGTATTGAATTTGCAAACCAAGTGTTGTCCAAACTGCACATGTTTTGCCCGAGATTGGAATATTATCCCATACGGTAACTTAATGCCTTCTCCTCGTACTAGTAGTTAGTATTAGAAGAAGTCGTAGTAGTACTGTAGTTTGTACAGTCTCTTCGGGAGTATATATGTTCATTGTAAATACTTCTATTCCGTAAATCTGCATATAAAAGTATAAAATAAAGTTTGTATTTCCATGGCTGAGGTACGGTATACGGGGTATAACTGGTATTTGTATGGTCAGCACAATACACTTTAACCGAATGTTATTTAATTTCATTTTCGACCTTATTTATGTTATTTTTAGAACGTTCTACATTTTGCTCGAGTGGTTATCTTTAGTATTTGAATTTTAAATTTCATCTACAGAAATTCATTTACTTATTCGAAATCGGCTTGCAAACTTCCTGCGCAAAGTTCGTCATTTTTAATATTCCTAGTAAGAATTTTAATAAAAACCGCAATGTATTTAAATTTTTATTAAGTATTTTTTTGTGATGTTAAAAATAGCAACAAATAACAAAATGCAGTATAACAGGTGAGTGTTGGTCTAGTGATGGTACTCGTGGTGTGCGGGCTGGATGTGCTGCGCGTGACCCTCACGCCTTACTTCAGCATTGAATCTGGAATTACAATATTTTGTAAGTTTTTTTAAACGGACACAGTAACTTTATACCATTATACCTGATGGTAAGTAGAGTGGAGTCCAGATAGAGTGTTCATTGACGAGAGATGATTATCTCTCACCTGCCGCGTGGCCTCACGGCCGAACAGTAGATCTGGTATACCTGTGTATATATGGGTGGCTTTCTACCACCGAATTAAAAGTAATAACAAATTAAAAGTTTACCCGCTGTGTTTGTCTGTTGAGTAATGAACAGTCCTGATGGTACCGTCCGCCTCGTGCAGGCTGTACACGCCCTTCACCACGTCACCGTCGCGGGTCTCGTGCTGGTACTTCTTGTCGCCTGTGTGGGGGTCCTCTACTTTGTACTCGTACGCGTATTTGGGATGAGCCTGTTTCATAGATTTAAATGCGTTTGAATATAAATGTTTTCTTTCGCTTTTTGTGATTAACATTGTTATACTTTTTTAACTTACATAGTAGTCAACGTGGTGATGTTGGTGTTGATCCTGATGGTGATCGTTGTGGTGGTGATCGTTGTGGTGGTGGTGCGAAGGCGCGTGGTGCTGGTCATGCGACGCGTGCAACACTATGCTCTGTGATGAGATGGCGTGCTCGTGTCCGTGGTGCTGAGGACGAGCGCTAGCGAATGCGACGGTAGCGGCAATCACAAAAATCTAAAAGTTGGGTATCTTTTAATATTTTTTTATATGTATGTATATTTTAAATAATATATTTAACAGTGCGAACCTATCAAACTCATTCCTCATAAATAAGGTTCCCATAGATAAATAGGCATGTAAATATAGTCTTCTAATGTGTACATAATAATGCAAGTTAATTAACTGAACTATGTTGAAGCATAGAATTTCATATTTTTAAAGAAAAACTACGCTATTATTGAAATCACCAGACTATCAAAAGCTTGTGTTCCAAAACCTTATAACTTTTTTCATAACTTCTAAAAACTATGTATAATTTAAATATATGAGTATTAATTGTTGGGATAAAATTATTAACGACATTGTTTAAGTGTTGACAATTATTTGTTACAGGAAACACGAATTCACACATTTTACTGACACCTCTATTTGACGAATAGGGAATATTATTAATTACCTTGTACATTTTGGTTGTAAGTTTTTTACTGGCTTGTAGAACAGACCGTGCTTGGTTCACTGTATGGAAAGTGATAATATCTTAATGTGTAATATGTCTTTATATACTCGGTCCTCAGTTTGTTTTCGCAATCCACTGTAATTTTTCACCAAACCAGATAATTTCGTACGATCAGATTTGTGTTCATTCAAGTTTAAGGACATAATTGCTTGCCTTTCTTTTATTTTGTTGAATATATTACACGTACTTATGCGATAGCCTAGTTGGTTGTGGAACGGACTGTCGAGACGAATGTCCGCAGGTTCAAATCCCCAGGGCACACACCTCTGCCTATTCTAAAAACTTATGTGTGTATTCTTTATAAATTATCGCTTGCTTTAACGGTGAATGAAAACATCATGAGGATGCATACCTAAGAAATTCTCTATAGGAATTTTCGAGGATGTGTGAAGTCTACCAATCCGCACTGGGCCAGCGTGGTGGACTAAGGCCTAATTCCTCTCAGTAGTAGAGGAGGCCCGTACCTAATACTGGGAAAGTGTATAAAACATAATGCAAAAATCGAAAACATACACATAATTCAAGAAATATAGAGTTCAAAAATAAACAATTAAATCAGAAAATTTGAAAACTAAACATAAATCAACAAAAAAACCTGTCATTATTCAACACTGGATTATGGTCAAGACGTTAATGAAATGCATAGTTTTAGCGATATCCTGTGAAATTGCTACAAATTATCATCATCATCATCAGCCTATATCTTTATCCACGGCTGGACATTGGCCTCTTCCAATACGCGCCATATTACACTGTCTTCTGCCTACCACATCCATTTCTTGCAATTGTATCTTTCAGTATAATTAAACTGTTGTAAGATATTTATTTGTAATAATATGCATCTACAAGAACTAGAGTTGCTACAAAACCATAATAAAAATAAATCTATATAGTGTTATGGAGTTGAGTAATAAAAATATTTATATATAAATATAACTTTTATTTTCTCTTTGTGTTAAAATACAAGACCGGTGTGTTTTGTATAAGCCGGCCCTGCCAGGCTAACAAACGTATGTAAGTCAGGTATAAAAAAAAATGTGTTACAAAATATTTAAGAAAAATCTTTTACAATGATTTCAGTCTAGTAATAATGGTGGTATTGGGGCACGACGTGATGGGTGCTGTATTTGACGTCAGCGTGGAACCTGTGAACACAACAGTATCAATGAGTAAAATGTGCACTCGCGAGTGGTGCTGCGTGTGCGCAAGTGTATTGTGTCCAGCCAGTGAAACTCACCCGGAGTGGTCGTCGCCGTGGTAGTGCACGTCCCTGAGGGAGCCGTCGGGCTGCTGCAGCGAGTAGTAGCCGTGCACTACGTCGCCGTCGCGGGACTCGTGCTGCGACTTGTGGTCGCCGGTGTGCGGGTCATCCACCTTGTACTCGAAGTCGTACTTCGGGTACGTCTATAAAGTTAAAGTGTTATTACACAATTTAATTTTACTGATTTAATTTACTTTTTTAATTCCTGAAAAAATAGATATGATTTTAACTAACGTAGTAGTCATGGTGTTCGTGTCCGTGTCCGTGATGGTACACGGGCTCGTGGTGACCGTCGTACTTGTGCACGTGCTGGGAGGAGAACGCGTGGTGCGCCGCTGCAGCACCCAACAGAGCAACCATGACCAACATCTAGAGAAAATTATATTATTAATACATTATATTCGTTAATTAAGGTAGTAAGAACAAAAATGATGGGTATCTAAATAATTAATTTAAAATTATAGAATCTGTAAAAATTATTGGGAAAATATATTTATTTTCTAATTTACTGTACCTTAGTAAACATTTTGTTTTAGATGTTATTGAACCGTTGACACAAAGTTTAGAAGTGAACTGATACAAACATCTAACATACATTGTCTTTTATATTGTTCAAATGTATGACAACCAAGGTGACAATTTATTTAAACTTAGTAATATTTAAATCAATCAGTTCAGTCGATCAATTAACCACCATTACTATGGTCATGCAATTGAAATATTTTTTATTCGTTTGATATGGTTATTAAAAATATGTGTTACCAATTACTATTGGATGGTGCTATTGCCCCAATTAAGTAGAGCAAGGCACAAACATAATATTTCGTCCTTCATTATTTCTTTAAACTTTGTATGCTAATATGACGTATATGTAATGTTCATTATTGAGTAATTTATGTTTATGAAACCTGTGTTATAAAGTACAATAGAGCTGTCAGAAACGGTTAAAAAAAATCTGATTTATTAGGCGCCGATTGTTATTATTTATAAGAAAATTCTTGTTACTTTCTACACAGAGCTGATGAGCTAGTTTGTATTATGTTTATGAGCTTTAAATGCTAATTGATGGAAATGCTGAAATGCTTTGCTTTATAATTTACATGCAGCTAATATGTTTTGTGAACCGAACTGATGGCCGATGGGGCACGAAGGTTTTGGAATGGAGGGCACTAACTGGCAAGCGCTGCGTCGGACGATCATTCAAGATATGGACAGATGACCTAATTAAAGTCAGGCGGTGACGGGACGGGCCGCTACCAATAGGTCGATCCAGAAATCTATTTATTTTCAATAACCATCGATAATGATCGTTACCTTACAATTTTAAGTATTTTAAATCTCTTAGTACAAGGTTACCCGAAAGTTTGTTGGAATTTTTCTACAAAAAGTGAATTTTTAATTATTCTACCTTTTAAATTATAGGTCGCTGTTTTTGTCGTAGAGTATACCATAGTTTCTTATTATATGCAAATATTCATATAATGTTTGTTATTGTTTATCAGCAACGAATGAAAATTTATATTGTTGTTTGTTATTTCCATTGATCGTTAGTGTTAAACTAAAATTCAAACTTTTTGTTACGTTTTTTGGACTTACTGTGCGTATTCATATTACCTGTACTTTTAATTATAATTTTGTATTCGGATCCCAAACATTCTCAAAATTCCAAAAGTTATGAGACATTCCTGAGTAATGAGATATAGTGAATGTTTTTAAACAAATTTTACATAGCTAGAATATAAAAAGCATTAAGTATGCATGCATCGCCGTGAAAACACAAAAACCTAAAGTTGTTGCACTGTCAGCGGAACATCTGAACCATTGCATCGATCGAAGAGCAAATGAAACCGCCATCGCAACCGTGGCGTAATCTTAGTCTAGCATCGATCAATTATCGACATAGTTTACTTAGTTATAATTTCTCATGTTGTATTTTAAATTTTTATTGCGACCGCCGGCTGAATACTTTGTAAT